>NW_027590283.1:180000-200000 GCF_964213995.1 Mustelus asterias | reverse complement strand
TTCCCCTGGTTTTGGGGGCTCAGGGGTGTTTCAGGTAAGTGGCTGGGAAGTGAGATTGTGAATGTGTTGCAATGCCATCAGGAGTGACTCCTTATTGTGAGATTCTCCTCGTTCATAGGTCCAGAATATGGTGAGGCATCATCTCTTCTGCAGGAATTTGTGGCCAACCGTTTCCCAAAGTGAGAAGAAGAGTCAAAATGGAGCAAATAATCACAACAATAGAAGCAATGAGATCCGGGATGTCGCCAGGGAAGGGGATTTGCACCCACCTCGAGGGCAATGTATTTGTATGTGTTTGTATGTGAAAGAGGATTTGTGTTTGTGTGTTTGTGTCTGTGTGTGTGTGTGTATGTGGTCAGAGTGTGTTTTACAATGTATGTGAGTGTGTTAGGGTCTATGAGCGTTCGGGTGTATGCGTGTTAGTCTGTGTGTGAGACAGTCTGTGTGTGTGAGAAAGTATGTTAGTGTGTGTCATTGTGCGTGAGAATATGTGTGTGTTCGTGTGAGTGTGTGTTTGTATTGCTGTGTGTGTGCGTGTGTTAGAGTCTTTGTATGTGTGTGTTAGAGTTTGTGTCTGTGTTTGTATTAGTGTGTGTGCGTTTGATAGAGTGTGTGTGCACGTTAGAATGTTTGTGCGCATTGTGGACTGTGGGCGCGTTAGAGAATATGCACGCATTACAGTGTCTGTGTTAGAGTGTGTGCGCATTAGAGTGTATGCACGTAGAGATTGTGAGTATGTGTGAGTTATGTGTTACTGAGTGTGTGAGTGCGGGTGAGTACGTGAGTGTACGTGAGTGTAAGTGTATGTGTTAGAGTATGTGTGCATATTATCGTATGTGTATGTTCGAGTGCGAGTGTCTAAGAGTGTATGTGATAATGATGCGGATTCTGGGGTGGGATGAGTTTGAACCAGGGGTAATGGGGAGATGTTATGGGTTGTGCATTTCCCTTTGGCCAGTAGAATGCTTTGGGGATGGGGCTCAGATGGTGTGTAATGGTCGTGGCCTGTTATGCGGGTTGTGTATTTTTCTATGGTGTGGGTGTGGGTATGGCTTGAATACCGGACCAATGGGGATGTTCACCGAATCTCAGTGAAACGATTCCTTAAGATGCAGAATTCAATCCAAAATGCCATTTGTGCCCTTAGGGACTAAAAAGATAACAGACACAATAATTTGACAGTACAGCTCCTTGATTTACTGTCTGGACGAGGTGATTGGTTGAGTAATACTCACCTCATTGACTGTCCCATGTGCGTTGTCTATCCATTGACTGGTCTACCTCCTTCAATCCCCAGATGTGTAATCAATTGTAGCGGGATCTTTCTTTTTACTCCACTTGCGGGCCGGTATTTGGGGGTCTGCCGACAGCTGTGAATGTCTCTCTCCTACAAATTTCAAATGCCAGGGAATGCCGCACTGGGGCAGTCCCGCAGGAGAGAGCGCTGAACCAGGCTCACCGTTTATACCTGACCGGTCGCCTGATACTTATATCACATAGCTATACCAGAAGCACCACCAAGGCCCGAGTGATTCTCTCCCTTGTCTGTGGGACAATAGCCACTCTGTACCCACACCACTCGAGTGGGTTCCCAAGAGAGAGAAACAGAGAGACTCTGATCCTTCATCTCCTGACCAGCCGGCTCCCTGGAGTGAGCGGGTTCGACTCGCTCAGATCACCCCCGGTTCTGATCTCCGGATTTATGGTAAGGAATATTGAAACTGTGACTCACCAGAGTGCGTCGATGAGAGAACAAGAGGCAAGACGAACTCCAAAACGAGTTTCAAACTTACAGTGATTTATTTAACAATAGAATCAACCTCTCCAATGCCACACCACACATGAATAAAATTATGCTTGATGCTATCACTACGGGAGAAATGCTAACGGACACAAGTAAAATCTTACTTTACACCGTAGAAACAAGATTACTGAACTTTAAAATTACAATACACCACCCCTCCCCTTTCCCTCAACTTCTATCCTATCTTCGGGAACTTCACAAGGTTGGCTGGGATACTCGCAGTCCAAAAAGGGATCCCTTTGTGGTGAGCTCGAACGTCTCAGTGCGAAGAGTTTGCGATTCTGGAAGAGGAGCTTGGCCTTCCTTGTCTGCTTTCTTAATCTTGACTTCTGCCCATTCGAACAGCCACACTCTCCAGCTAACTTTTCCAAAACGGCTTTCAAGCACCACAACTCTGAAAACAACTCTGCAGCACCTGTGAGAACTGAAGCACTGAAGCACCGAAGCACTGAAGCACCCCTTCTGCCTTAAACCTGTATATTTTATGTCTTGACTTTTCAAAAGGGTCCGATCGACACCGCCCCCGTAGATGCTTTCAAAGACAATGAGCTTTCGATCACCCGCAGTCTTGGTTTAAATTGAGGCAACTCCAAACACAAAAGGCTGAAACTGCCTTGATTGATATTTCAATGTCTTTTGATGTCCCTCCGGTGCTTCCTGAATCGTATCCATTAGTGGGATGGGTCTTCTGGGGATGGGCCGATTTCCATGGGCATTGCCCCCGCTGATTTGTTTACTTATTCGTCTGCTGGTCTCCATCTGCCTTTGTTCCAATGATTAGATCACAGGTGTATCTCCCTTTCTACTTCCACTGGCCGCTTGCATATTCAAGTCTGGTTCACACCTTTCCTTATCCCAGTCCGAGGCCGGCTACGCTTGTCCTGCCGAGCCCTCTGGGAAGTTTTCCATCAGGCAGCAGCCAGAGTTGGTCACTTTTAAACTGTCAAGATTTCTTCTGAGTCGTTTAACGGATGGAGGATTGTCCTGAAACTTACACAATAAGTGACTGGAGCGTGATGGGAAAGGCAGGAAAGTGGAGTTGGGGGTCTATCAGTCACCATCACATTGAACGGCCGAGCAGACTCAATGGGCCGTATGGCCTATTTCTGCTCCGACGTCTTATGATTTGATGACACTTGCCAGGAAGGCCACTGTAACATTTTGGGTCGATTGGAGTTGGATGGAAAGTGAAAAATTATAGTGAGAGGGAATGGGGACTGAACAGGTGTGAGGCAGTGGGAATGAGGGTGAGCTGGATTCGGATGAGATTGTGGGAAGAGAGAATGGGAAGAGCATCTCCCCGGGTGCTGTCCAATGGATGAGCTGAAAGATTTATATCTGTGCTATTTATACAATGAGGGTGTTAAAGATATTAACAATTTGATTTTGGAGATCTTTTCCTGGTTTTTATAAAGGGTTGAAGTCGAGATTTTCAACCTGTTTAAAAATAATACATGGAGAGGAATGAACAGTTATTTTGGAAGACTTTAAAAATATGCCTTGAAGACGTCTATCGAAACATTGAAAAGGGTTTTCTGAATGTCATTATAATGGCTTAAAGCAGGGATTAAATGGGGATAGTTTTGATATATTGCAAATTATTGAATGTGTTTTGTTTAGGTGGTTTAATGGTGGTCGGGATTCTTTGTAAAGGGCTTTCAAATATTTTATTAAGTGCTTTATTGTGTAGGGGGCGGAATGGGGTTTAAAGGGGTGAGGGACGTTGTTTAAATGTGTTTGAAATGTTTTTAATTAGTGGTTTTGAAGGTATCTGTCCATATATAGGATTGGAATGGGGTAAACGCAGTAAGAGTGGCATTTGCTACCAAATAAACTTGTTGGACTTTAACCTGGTGTTGTTAAAACTCTTACTGTGTTTACCCCAGTCCAACGCCGGCATCTCCACGTCATGACTACCATCGACACCGCAAACTGCCGGTTCCTAGTGGAGAGGATCTCCAAGAAGATCGCGCATATCGACACAGACATCAAGTTTTTACAATGGCATTTGCTACCAAATGAACATGTTGGACTTTAACTTGGTGTTGTTAAAACTCTGACCACATACAGGATTCACAGCTTTCGAAAGGAGTTTCAAGAGGTATTGGCCATGCCACATCGGCCCTGAGTGTCCAAAGATGTGCATGTTAGGTGGATTGCCGCTGCTAAATTGTCCCTTGGCGTCGAAAATGTGTAGGTTAGATGGATTGGCCATGCCAAATTGCCTCTTACTTCCCAGAGACATGCGGGTTGGATGGATTAGCCAATCCAATTTGCCCCTTTGAGCCGAATGATGTGCAGGGTATTTGGATTGGACATACTAAATTCTTCATTGGGATGAATGGATTTCGGTGTGTAAAGACGTGGGATTATGGGGACAGGTGTGGCCTCAATGGGCTGAACAGTCTCCTTCTCCACTGGAAGGATTCGATGATTCTATGTTAAACTGAGAATCTCGAAACATCTCGGCAGCTTTGGCAGTTAATGCAGAGAGAAAGGAACGCAGTTAACATTTCAAAACCGTATGAGCCCACTACCGAGAATGTAGATCCACATTCTCGACTGGGGGAGACGATAGCATTTAACAACAACTCTAGGAGATCTGCCAGAACCACTGGTGGAGAGAGCAGAGATCCACAGGGGGAAAGTAGAGTCATTCAGCAGATACAGCAAAGGACGGCACAGATACACAGAGGAGGTTGAGAGGAGACTTGATAGAGGTGTATAAGATGATGAGGGGGATAGATAGAGTGAACGTTCAAAGACCATTTCCTCGGGTGAATGGAGTGGTAACTCGGGGGCGTAACTATAGGGTTCATGGTGGGAGATATAGGAAGGATATCCGAGGTAGGTTTTTTATTCAGAGAGTGGTTGTGGTGTGGAATGGACTGCCTGCAGGGATAGTGGAGTCAGAAACTTTAGGAACATTTAAGAAGCTATTGGATAGGCACATGGAGTACTTCGGGATGATAGGGAGGAAATAGCTTGATCTGGGTTTCAGACAAAGCTCGGCACAACAACGTGGGCCGAAGGGCCTGTTCTGTGCTGTACTGTTCTATGTTCTATAGATACGAGGAATATTGGTGAAGTTGTGATGGGATTTTTTTCACCAGGGCAAGTGGGATAGAGGTACCAGCTACCCAGTGGGAACTAGTACAGCAGGAGTCTGGCATAGCGGGCTCGGGTGCAGGATGTACCAGGTTCACTGCAATGGGGTTAGACACGTCACATATACCGGCATATAAGCCGGATTTGGTATATCAGATACAGTCGGGGAGGAGTCGGTACAACATTTTTCACATAAGGAAAATAATGCCGAGTGGAGGACTCGCAGCTGCTGCTGGACTTAAATCAACTGAAAATAGTATCAAACTCAGGGAATACTAACAAAAACCTTTGCAAGGCAGTGGCAGGTCAGATGATGGGACAGTGCAGATGCAAAAGCAAAGAACGACAAAATCGATTAATCAGGAGGCATTGTGACAAAGTAGTTAGTAGTTATGCCTCACAGCGCCAGAGACCCAGGTTCGATACCAGCCTTGGGTGACTCTCTGTGTGGAGTCTGTCCGCTCTCCTCGTGTCTGGGTGTTCCAGTTTCCTCCCACGCCCCCCAGAACTGAAAATGCAATGGGAACTGGCTGACATTCTCAGTGCTTCAATTCCCCCAGTGTTGCTCTTCCAAATCCCACCCCCTCACACCTGCCCTGCTGGCACTGCCCAATACAATGTGAACATTCTGGAAACTCTCAGTGATTTAATTCTGGTCAGCGCTTCAAAAATGGTGAATTGAAGCAAAGGGATATTTCAACATGTTCTTAAACTGCTCCCTGAACTTATTCTGTGTCACCGCATAAATAGCAGTGTTTGTGCAGCAACTCACTAGCTGCATCATGAATCCCGCCTCCTTGACAAATACACCTATATGTAAACATTCGAACCCAGTGTCGTTCAGCTCACAGATGAGACTCCAGATTCTATAAAATGTTAGCGTTGCCCATAACAGAATGAAATTCGCTGAGAGAACAAATAGCAAAATGACGGATTTCCTTCGGCTCTCCAACTCTGGGTCTCTGGGTTCCTCTCCCTTGCTATGTGCCCTGAGTCTTCTGCGGGCTCTGCTGGCCACTAAAATGTGTCTGACGGTGAGAACATTGAGCAGCAGAATCAGGACAAATGGGACACATGGTGTCAGAATGTGATGGATGCACTCGACTTTCACCCACGTCACAGACTTGTACTGACTGAATGGCCGATGACAAAACCAGGGATAGTTGCCCAGCCTATAATTTCTGTCCAACATAAAATACCAGAAAATATTCTTTAAACAGCTCAGCACAGTGACTGTTCCCAGAACCGCAGTCGCCGCTTTCTCATTGCAATGTTTAGTTTTCAGCTTCGGACAACAGATGGCCACAAATCGATCAAAGGTGAAAGCGACGGTGAACCAGACAGAACAGTCAGTGGCTGCATAAAGCAGGACAGCGTGGATATTACACACGGGAATGCGTTTCAAGAACAGAAACTCCGTGTAGAAAACAATTGGAATGTGTCTCAATATCAGGTCAATGATAATGACCAGTAGATCCGCCGCTGACATGGCCACCAGGTACCGAGTGACACAGTTGGAGAGAGCACAGGTTTTGCGTTGGAGAATCACAATCGCGACTACGTTCACTGTAAAGAATGGAAATAAAACAGGACATTATGTTTTAACTTGTAGCATATCTAACTGATGCCCCCCAAAATGATCAATCTTTATGTTCAGACGGCAAATCAATTCTCATCTCAATTCCTCGATTGAGTATGTCTGCCGCACCCTCTCAGGAAGTTCTTCCCAGACCCCAATCTCTCTCTGGGTCATTTTTATCTTTTTTAAATCACTTCGACTCCTGTTTGCAATTATTTTCCATCTTCGCTGAGTGATTCTTGATGTTTTCTTCATTGTGGCCTGTTTCTCACTCGCTGCCTGCTCAGACTCTTCTGGACCTCTGCTGGATCTTGCGCTGAAACATTGTCGATGTTATGTTTGAGAGTGATCCCACCTGAAACACATGTTTCACGTGTTGTTTTTTTTTTCATTTGGGTGATAGTGAAAATATATTTGAGGAAGTATTGATCATCAGACCTCCCTTTTGTTAAGCAAACCAATAAAAATATTTATTCAAGTGGAGGAAATAGTACAAAACGCTGCAAGGAATAATTTAATACTTCATCAAGTCAATAGTAATGGCTTGGTCTCATAAATACTGTCAAAACAAAAATAACTGACTCCCCCATAATCCATTGTATTTGCCTGTTCCAGTCCGGGACAAAAGTGATGCAATGCATTTTGGGGGATCAAATTTAGGTGTCAATTATACTGTAAATGCCAGAACACTTAGGAACATTAACATGCAGAGGGATCTGGGTGTGCAGATCCACAGTTCCTTAAAAGCAGCAGTGCAGATGGCCAAGGCAATTACGAGTGCACCTGGCAATCTTGCTTCCATTAGCCGGAGCATTGTTGCAAGAGTGGGCAATTCATGTTGCAACTACATGAAACCTTGGTTCGGCTGCATTTGTAGTATTGCGAGCAGTTCTGGTCGCCACCCAATCAGAAGGCCTTGGAAGTTTGGAGAGACTGCAAAGAAGGTTCAACAGGATGTTGCCTATCTCGAGGGCATTGGCTGTGAGGAGAGGTTGAATAAACCAAGATTGTTTTCACTGGAAAGGTGGAGGTTGATGGGAGACCTGATTGAATTCTGCAGAACGATGAGGAGCATAGACGGTGTGGATAGTCAAAGGTTTTTTTTCCAGGGTGGAAATGCCAGCTACAAGGGGGCAGAGGTTCAAGGCGAGAGGGGGAAAGTTTAAGGGACAAATGTGGAAGAGGTTTTTCATGCATAAAGTGGTGGCTGCCTGCAACGCGCTGTCAGAGGAAGTGGAGGAAGCCGGTACATTAGCAGCATTTAAGAACGATCGAGATGAGCACGTGCATGGGGAGGGAATAGCAGAGTACGGCCAGAGAAAACAGACGGTTTCTTTAGGTTAGTTAGGACATCATGATTGGCACAGTCTTGGAGGGAAAATGGCCTTTTCCTATAATGTACTTTTCTTTGTTTTTTGTGAATTGTTCACCCTTGACATTCAATGGTGGCATCATCAGTGAATGCCCCACTGTCAACATCCTTGGAGTTACCATTGACCAGAAACACAACTGGATTTGCCACATAAAAACAATGGCCACAACAGCAGCTCAGAGGCTAGGAGTAGTGCGGGGAGCAACTCACCTCCTCACTTGCCCAAAGCGTGTCCACAATCGGCATGGCACAAGTCAGGGGTGTCATGGCATCCTCCCCGCCTGCCCGGAAGGGTACAGCTCCAAAAGCACTCAAGATGCTTCACTTCATGGAGGTCAAAGCAGCCCGCAGCAGTGTCGCCACATTCACTCCCTCCACCACTGGCGCTCTGGAGCAGCAGTGTGTACTATCTAAAAGATGCACTGCAGCAATTCATCAAAGATCAATGGACAGCACGTTGTACATACATGACCACTTCCATCTATAAGGACAAGTGCAGCAGATACATGGGGAACACCACCGCCTGCATGTTCCCTCCAAGCCACCCACCATCGTGACTTGGAAATATATTCTCAGTTTCCTCGCCGTCGTTGGGTTAAAATCTTGGGATTCCCCCCCAACCCACGTTGTGTTTCAACCCACAGCACGCAGACTGCAGTGTTTCAAGAAGGCAGCTTATCAGTACCTTCTCAAGGGCAACTAGGAATGGACAATGATTGCTGGCCAACCAGCTACACCCACGTACTGCGAACGAATAAAAAGTTCAGAATGAGGGGTGCAATTCAAGACGTTATCACTTATTTGAAACTTTCCCACTCAACTCCAAATATAATTGATTGAAACCAGAATTCCCATGGATCCCAACAGGGGAAACAAGAGCGGATGTATTGGAAAAGTAATGGAAGAAATGGCAGTAGTTTGCGGAATTTTCAACTCAATGCGGGGAAACAGCAGACAGAGAAAGAGCAACTAAAGAGGGTGAGGTAAATGCAATGTATTCGTCAGAGCTAAACATTGTGTATAGAATTAACAACTGTATAGAGACTTACCAGGGACTCCGATAACCGCCAGAACAGGATAGTAAAAGTGTTGAACAACGTGCAGTGCAAAGTCTATCCGCTCTCCTATATCTACAAACCAATAATCTGTAGCAATCATGAAAAGAGCAAACGAGAAACTGGTAAATTTTCTGAGATTCTGACCCATTGTTGTAACATTCCAGTCCATTGTCCCCAGATTCTGATCCATTGTTGTAACATTCCAGTCCATTGTCCCCAGATTCTGATCCATTGTTGGAACATTGCAGTCCATTGTTCCCAGATTCTGACCCATTGTTGTAACATTCCAGTCCATTGTCCCCAGATTCTGACCCATTGTTGTAACATTCCAGTCCATTGTTCCCAGATTCTGATCCGTTGTTTTCATATTACAACCAGTTGTATTCTTATTCCAATCTTGTCTCGCACTCTCTCTGGATCCACTGATCGCTGTTAATCTGGGACTTGATGCTGGCGCCCATACTATGCATTAGATGATCGAAAGGGGTCCATTTTTATAAGAGAAGGAGAATCCTCCAGTGAGACGATGGGGACCCTTGGAGGCTGACATTAGTTACAGTCACGGAACAAACAGGTTGAGTTCACCCCCTTCAACACAACACCTTTTACATCACAATACATGAGAACATGCACTCTATCAGGAAGTGGTGTATGGGGGATGAGACCACGAAACAGAGCATATGTTGAGCATCAACTTTCAATCTACCTTGCCCATCATAGTGGGGCTTGTTTTTCAGCGTTGATGAGATTGTCATTTGCTGGCATAAGTAGAGATTGCTGAAGAGGACGTTGTTGATGAACTGTACCTATTATTTAAGACTCTCCAAGTAGCTAAGGTAGACAAACATAAAGAGGAATGTATTGGCTTGCAAGTGGTTACCTCTGTCTTCCAAAGTCAGCGACAATGATAATCGGGATCATTTGAGCCTGTGCATTACACAATGAAAGTGATAGGAAAACTAATGGAATAAAGGATTACGCTAGTTAAGGTCCGCAGGAAAAGGGAAGTTGAAGAACACTGCAACAACAAAAAAACAAGCAGCGGAGGTACAAATTGAATGGGGAGTGAGGGAATACTGGAATAATACAGAGTTATAATGAGACAATGTCCGATGTTAAAGGGGCGTTGGAGGATACGAGAAGCAAACAGAGTTATTCAGAGAAAATGTCCAATGTGATGAGGGATTATAGAATACCAGAATTAAACAGAATTATAAGGAGAACATGTCCAATGTCTCGGGGTAGTGAGAGAGTACTGGAAAAAGGCACTGAGTTATAAAGAGAGAATGTCCAATGTGAAGGGGGGATGAAAGAATACTGCAGCAAAAATTTTAAGTTACAGATACGGATAGCTGAAGACCGAATTCAGCTATTATATCTGTTGTTCCTAATGGGTCTGATGGAGTGAATTTTGGGAGACCGGCAAATGGGCACGGTTCGGGGATCAGGTTGGCGTTGCGTGGAGTTTCCTGTGCTCTAGTGCGGACTGTCATCCACGTTGGAGTTGCTTGGGGTTGGGAGAAGGTGGGGGAGTCTCCTGTATTGTCGGCCATGTGAGGGGGTGCGGGGGTCACGTGCTGGGATGGGACTGAGTGTTTAACAGAGTCACACTGAAGGTGGAAGTGGTTTCGCCTCTAATCACCTTTTCACAGTAACTATTAGCATCACATAGAACAATGGAAAAATCCCAATTTCCATCTCTTTGTGTGCTGGTTCCAAACAGCCCAGCACATATGTCCAGAGGAATTGGACACTCCTGGACATCAGCCTGCAAATCCTCAGCTGTGACATTCTGACAGGGTTCTCCAGGGCACCTTTCTGCTGCATTCCATATCGGACGGTGTGGAGCCAAATATATGTAGGCCGCTGTGTTATTGAGCATCTCCAAGCTGAGGAGTGTGTCCAGGATATTGGAACGAAACAAAGAGTTACACACTGACAATGTCACATTTCAGAAAATATTATTAAATGTAGGGGTGTAGCCTGGTTTAAAATGCATGTCCAAAGTGAAGGTAGAATTCCATTGTGTGAGAGGGACTTTGAGACAAAGGCATCTGCCCGCAAACGAGACTCGCCCTTTTCTCCCTCAAAATCAGGCAACTTCAGACAGAGATTGACCAACAAAGAGCCTTTGAGGACGAACAGGGGACATTCCCCTTTTCCTCCTCTGCTTTGTGCTCCCTGTGTCATTGGTATTTGCCACTGTCCATGCATCCATGTGCCAATGTCCCACATGACCAAAGGTTGACCTCCACTTTGAGGGGGACATCTGACTGGTGGTGATTTTAATCTGTGGGTCAGCACACCTCAGGCCAGGGGCAAGGTTGATTCGTGGCAGGGGACGTGACATGGATAAACAAGCATAAGCTCAACCGATGGAATGTGGCTTCATCTGATGCCCTGAGCAGCAAGACAGGGCAGAAGGAGGGGACGGGCGTTTTATTGAAGCTGGAGAATGTTACATCGAAAGGGAAGGCCGTAAACGCTGGGGGTTGTTCGCAGCATCGGAAGAGTTGATGAGCCTGGAGATGGGTATACAATATTGTAAACTTTGTCTGTCCTGGAGGAGGTTTCCGAGGTAGGAATGGATTTGGGTCTTCCGGAGAGAATGGAGGAGTTGACTCCATTCAACTCCTCTCAAGGAGTTGAATGGAGTCAAGTGAGGCTAGTTACTCACATGGAATATCAGGTCTCAGCTCTGACCTGGCTGCATGTGTGCACAGACTGCTTCATTGTCAGAAGTTTCTTTTGGAAATGAACGCTTTCTAAAGATGAACAAAAATCCCCACTCCTGCAGAAAAACACCTACTGATTTTGAATTGAAACTATGATTACAGGGAGACAACACAAGGGATAGTCAGCAGGTCAGGGAGCATCTGTTGGCCGGGCAGGGGGCGGGGAGGTGGACTGGGCGGGGGGGGGGGGGCGGCGGGGGGGGGGGGGGGGGGTAAAATTGTGGCTTCATGTCCACAGTAATGTAGGTGATAGTAGAATGGGACGTACACTGGGCCTTGAGTTTGGAGTGAAATCTATTCTTGTTGTTGGCCCACAGAACGTCTTGGAGGCCAGAGTGAGTTGTTTATGACTCGAGAAATCTAATTTGCTTACACGAATAACTTGCAGACGTTAGCCTTGTTATTACTTATTTAATTACTGAAGTTCAAACAGTACTGTGGGGGGTCCTGAACTCATTTCCCGACAACACAGAAAGATAGAGATTCAAAGCATGGACAGGCCATTCGTCCCTTCGAACCTGCCCCACTGTTCATTATGATCATAGCTGACAATCACATTCAATATCCTGATCCCCCTGCTTCCCGCCCCTTCCCCCCGCCCCCCGCCCCCCCCGCCCCGCCACCCCCGCCCCCTCCCGCCCCCGCCCTCCACCCCACCCCCCATACCTTCTTTGATCGCTTTAGCCCCACGAGCTAGATTTAATTTCTTCTTGAAGTCACACGAAACTTTGGCCTCAACTACTTTCTGTCGGAGTGAATTCCACACATTCACCACCCTCTGGATGAATACATTTCTCCTCACCTCAGTCCTGAGAGGTCTATCCCTTGTCCTCAAACTATGAACACTAGATCTGTATTCCCCCCAAAATCGGGAACATTCTTTCTGAATCTACCCTGTTAGAATTGTGTCAGTTACAATGAGACCGCCCCCACCCCGCCCATCACTCCTCTGAACTCCAATGAATATAATCCTCATCGACTTAGTCTCTCATCAGATAACATTACCAGTGGAGAAGAGTAACCATTATGTTCGCATAACCAGTGAGGGATTTCAGAGACACTACACTGAAGAAGCATACCCCGACAGACTGGGACATTGGCATCATGCCAGCGGCCTCACAACGTTGCGTCCTGTGGAACACAAACTACATTCGTGTCCTTTCGCTTTGCTCATATTATTTGCATGTTTTGCTCAACGGAAACCTGTTCTGACCAGAATGAAAGAGCCCATTGTTCTGCCTTTAACCCCTGACACACAGAAGCACAGACACGCTCAGAAACACAGACTGACACCAAAGCGCACAGACACACAGAAACACAAACACAAAGAACAAAGAGCATTACAGCACAGGAACAGGCCCTTCGGTCCTCCAAGCCTGCACCGACCATGCTGCCCGACTTCACCAATTCCCCCTACCCTTCTGGGGACCATATCACTCTCTTCCCATCCTATTCATGTACTTGTCAAGACGCCCCTTAAAAGTCACTATCGTATCCGCTTCCACAACCTCCCCCGGCAACGAGTTCCAGGCAGCCACTACTCACTGTGTAAAAAATCTGCCTCAAACGCCTCCTTTAAACCATGCCCCTCACAACTGAAACCTGTGCCCCCCTAGTAATTGACTCAGAAACACACTCAGAAACACACACATGCACATACACGCTCTCACATACACAGACACAAGTACACACACTCTCTCTCACAGAGACACAGTCACACACTCACATTCATGCGTACACGCACACACACACACGCACTCACAACCTCATACACAAACAGACTGTCACGCATATATACTCACACCCTCATATGCAGATGCACACACAAACTCACAAACTCAGACACAGAGACACACACGCACCCACACACGTACTCTCTCACATTCAGATACAGACAGTCTCGCACACAGGCATACACAGACTCAGACACAGAAACACACACACCCACATTCTCTCTCTCCCACACAGATAAAAAAATCACAGACACTCAAACTCACACAGACACACACACACTTTATTGTTCTCTGTCTCTCACACACTCACACACCCACACAGACACATACATTCTCTCTCTCAAACACAGATGCAGATGCGCGCACTGTCTCTCACACAGATACACACAGGCAAACCCTCACACAGACACACACAGAAAAACACAAACACTCTCTGGTACACACACACACACACGCACACACACACACACACACACAGACACACACACACGCACAGACACAGACTCACGCACACACAGACTCTCACACCCACACCCACTCTTACACACTCACACACATGGACACATACACATTCGCTCATACTTACACGCACACCATACCCACACACTCATCTTTGGACAATAGTGGCCAATTTACCATGGCTCGTCGACTTAACCTGCACATCGTTCAACACAGACAGACAATTTAGTCTTGTCAATACACCTAAATACTCCATCTTTGGAGACTAAGGGTCAATTCAGCATGGTCAAACCACATAACCTGCATCTATTGTGTGACATTAAGGGGAAATTTACTATGGTCAGTAACCTGGGGGAGGAAACTGGAATAATGGTCAGCATTCAAGCTCTACACGGGCAGTCAATCAATGCCTGGTTGGAACCCGGGAGACTGGTGCTGTGTGACGCAGCTGTGCTGAAAAGAATGAATGACAAAGAATGTTGATTGGGGGCAGATGTGTGAGGGCCACTCAACGTCTGGCATGTGGGAGGCTTTCAAATGCAAGTTGAAAGGGATTCAGGACCGGCACATTCCTGTAAGGATGAAGGATAAGTATGGCAAGTATTGGGAACGTTGGATAACGAGAAATATTGTGACTCAGTCAAAGAGAATAAGGAAGCATTTGTCAAAGCTAGCAGGCTGGGAACACACAAAGCAGGTGTGGAATACAAGGAAAGTAGAAAGAAACTTAAGCAAGGAGTAAGGAGGGCTAAAAGGGGTCATGAAAAAGCATTTGTCAGCAGGATTAAGGAAATTCCCAAAGCTTTTTACACCGATATAAAGAGCAAGAGGGTAGCCAGGGAGAGGGTTAGCCCACTCAAGGACAAAGAAGGGAATCTATGCATGGAGCCAGAGGAAATGGGCGAGGTATTAAATGAGTACTTCGCATCAGTATTCACCAAAGCCAAAGGCTTGGTGGATGATGAGTCTGGGAGAGGGTGTGTAAATGGTTTGAGTCATTTTGAGATCAAACAGGAGGTGATATTGGGGTTCCTGAGAAACATTAAGGTAGACAAGTCCCCAGAGCCTGATGGGATATACCCCAGAATACTGATGGAGGCAAGGGAGGAAATTGCTGGGGCCGTGAGAGAAATCTTTGTATCCTCACTGGCTATAGGGGAGGTCATAATGTGGAGATGCCAGCGTTCGACTGGGGTAAAAACAGTAAGAAGTCTTACAAAACCATGTTAATGTCCAACAGGTTTATTTGGTGGCAAAAGTCACTAACTTTCGGAACAGGCTGTTCCTTCGTCAGGTGGGTGGGGTTCTGATCACAAACAGGGCACAAAGACACAAAATCAATTTACATGAATAATGATTGGAATGTGACTCTTTGCAGCTAATCAAGTCTTAAAGGAACAGACAATGTGAGTGGAGGGAGCATTAAGCGCAGGTTAAAGAGAGGTGTATTGTCTCCAAACAGGACAGCTCGTGAGATTTTGCACATCCAGGCAAGTTGTGGGGTTACTGATAGTGTTCTTACAGGGGAGGTCCCAGAGGATTGGAGAACACCCAATGTTGTTCCTTTGTTTAAGAAGGGTAGCAAGAATAATCCAGGTAATTGCAGGCCGGTGAGCCTTACATCAATGGCAGAGAAATTATTGGAGACGATTCTTCGAGACAGGATTTATTCCCACTTGGGAAGAAGTGGACGTATTAGTGAGAGGCAACATGGTTTGTGAAGGGGGGGTCGTGTCTCACGAATTTCATCGAGCTTTACCAGGAAGTGACGAAGTTGATTGATGACAGTAGGGCAGTGGATGTCGTCTACATGGACTTCAGGAAGGCCTTTGACAAGGTCCCTCATGGCAGACTGGCGCAGAAGGTGAAGTTGCATGGAACCAGAGGTGAGCTGGCAAGGTGGATAAAAAACTGGCTCGGCAAAAGAAGACAGACGGTAGCAGTGGAAGAGTGCGTTTCTGAATTGAGAGCTGGTGACAAGTGGTGTTCCTCAGGGATCAGTGCTGGGACCTTTGCTGTTTGTAATATATATATATATAAATGATTTGGAGGAAAATGTAACTGGTTTGATTCGTAAGTTTGCGGACGACACAAAGTTTGGTGGATTTGCGGATAGCAATGAGGACCATCAGAGGATACAGCAGGATATAGATCAGTTCCAGGCATGGGTGGAGAGATGGCAGATGGAGTTTAATCCGAACAACTGTGAGATAATCCATTTTGGAAGGTCTAATACAGATAGGAAATATAGAGTAAATGGCAGAACCCTGCAGAGTATTGCTCGGCAAAGCGATCTGTGTATACAGGTACACAGGTCACTGAAAGTGGCAATGCTTTTGAGAATCTTAGTTAGGCCGCATTTGAAATATCGTGTTCAATTCTGGACGCCACGCCACCAGAAGGATGTGGAGGCTTTGGAGAGGGTACAGAATAGACTTCCCAGAATGTTGCCTGGTATGGAGGGCATTAGATATGAGGAGTGGTTGGAGAAACTTGGTTTGTTCTCACTGGAAGGACAGAGGTTGAGTGGCGACCTGATAGAAGTCTACAAGATTATGAGAGGCATGGACAGAGTGGATAGTCAGAAGCTTTTTCCCAGGGTCGAAGAGTCAATTACTAGGGGACACAGGTTTAAGGTGCGAGGGGCACGTTTTAAGGGAGATGTAATAGGCAGATTTTATACAGAGAGGGTGGTGGGTGCCTGGAATCCGTTGCTGGGGGAAGTAGTGGAAGCGGATACGGTAGTGACTATTAAGGGGCGTCTTGACAAGTGCATGAATAGGATGGGAATAGAGGGATATGGTCCCCAGAAGGGTCGGAGGTTTTATTTAAGTCGGGCAGCACAGTCGGAGCAACATTGGAGGGCCGAAGGGCCTGTTCCTGTGCTGTAATTTTCTTCGTTCTTTGTTCTATCCAGTGCCTCCAACTGTTTCTTGATATCACGTGCTGTGAATCGAATTGGCTGGAGACCGGCATCTGAGTTGCTGGGGACCACGATCATCCACTCAGCACTTCTGCCTGAAGATTGCTGCAAATACTTCAGCTTTATCTAATGCACTGATGTGCTGGGCTCCTCCATCATTGAGGATGGGGATATTTGTGGAGCCTCCTCCTCCAGTAGTTGTTTAATGGTCCACCACCATTCCCGACTGGAAGTGGAAGAACTGCAGAGCTTAGATCTTCTCCATTGTTTGTGGGATGTCTTCGCTCGATCACTTGCCGTTTTTGCCATTTGGCATGCAAATAGTCCTGTTTTGCTAGCATGACCAGGTTGAAACCTCATTTTTAGGTATGCCTGGTGCTGCTCCCGTCATGCGCTCCTGCACTCTTCATTGAACCAGGGTTGATCCCCTGGAGTGGTGGTAAGGGGATAAGCCGGGCCTTGTGGTTGCAGATTGTGCTAAAGTACAATTCCATTGCTGCTACTGGCCCACAACGCCTAATCAATGTCCAGTCTTGAGTTGCTATATCGGTTCGAATTCTTTCCCATTGAGCACTGTAATACCGCCACACAATACGATGGAGGCTATTCTCAATGTGAAGGCGGGACTCCGTCTCCACAAGGACTGTGCGGTGGTCACTCTTACCGATACTGTCATAGACGGATGCATCTGCAGCCGGAAGGTTGGTAAGGATGAGGTCAAGTATGTTATTTCCCCTTGCTGGTTCCTTCAACACCTGCTGCAGACCCAGTCCAGCAGCTTTCTCCTTTAGGACCCAACCAGCTCAATCAGTAGTGCTCCTGCCCAGCCACTCTTGGTGGTGAACATTGAAATGCCCCATCCAGAGTACATTTTGCGCCCTTGCCCCCCTCAGTGCTTCCTCCAAGTGTTGTTCAACATGGAGGAATACTGATTCATCAGCCGAAGGAGGATGGCACGTGGTGACCAGTAGGATGTTTCGTTGCCCACGTTTTACCTGAAGCCATGAAACTGCATGCACTCCCAGGGCAACACCCAGAGCAAGAGTGTAGCCATGCAGAGGGTTGGCCCACTCTAGGACAGTGAAATAAATCTATGCATGGAGCCAGAGGAAACGGGTGAGGTACGAAATAAGTTATCTGCATCAGCATTCACCAAAGAGAAGGACTTGGTGGATGATGAGCCTGGGAAAAAGGTGTGTAGATAGTTTGAGTCATGTTGAGATCAAAAAGGAGGAGGCATTTGGGTTCTTGAGAAACATTAAAGTAGACAGTTCCCCAGGGCCTGATGGGATATACCCCAGAATACTGAGAGAGGCAAGGGAGTGAATTGCTGTGGTTTTGAGAGAAATATTTGCATCCTCACTGGCGACAGGGGAGGTCATGATATGGAGATGCAGGCGTTGGACTGGGGTAAATTCAGTAAGAAGTTTAACAACACCAGGTTGAAGTCCAACAGGTTCATTTGGTAGCAAAAACCACAAGCTTTCGGAGCCTTAAGCTCCTTCTTCAGGTGAGTGTGAATTCTGTTCACAAACAGGGCATATAAAGACACCAACTCAATTTACAGAATAATGGTTGGAAAGCGAATACTTACAGCTAATCAAGTCTTAAAGGTACAAACAATGTGCGTGGAGAGACAATTAAGACAGGTTAAAGAGATGTGTATTGTCTCCAGACAGGACAGCCAGTGAGATTCTGCAAGTCCAGGCAAGCTGTGGGGATTACAGATAGTGTGACATGAACCCAATATCCCGGTTTAGGCCGTCCTCATGTGTGCGGAACTTGGCTATCAGTTTCTGCTCAGCGACTCTGAGCCATCGTGTGTCGTGAAGGGCGACTTGGAGAACGCTTACCCGCTCGACAATCACCAGGCAAGACTGTTCTCTTCCTGTTGGGGAGCACTTTAGCGGTCACAGGCATTTGGCCTCTGATATTCGGGTAGGCGTTCTCGGGTAATCCAATAATATGCAGGTTGGGTGGATTGGCCATGCTAAATTGCGGGTTAATACCCAAAGATGTGCAGGTTAGGTGGATTGGACATGTAAAATTTCAACTTCGTTTCCAAAGATGTACAGGCAAGTTCGATAGGCCATTCTAAATTGACACTTAGTTTCCAAAGATGTGCTGTAGAGACGGATTGGCCATGATAAAAGTGCAGGTTTACTGCGATAGGGTGGTGGGGTGGGCTTGAGTGGGATGTTGTTTCAGTGTGCAGGTGTGGACTCCCTCTGCATTGTAGCAATTCCATAACTCTGCCAGACTTTTAAAATTCCTGCTTTCTTTTATTAGATTGAAATTTCACCACCTGCCAAGGTGGGATTTGATCCCGTGTCCTCCTGGGTCTCTGAATTTTAATCAAGTGACCATATCACTCGGCCACTGCTGCCACACTCCCCGGATATTCAATCATCTCATCCTGTCAAACACTACAGCTGGATGGAACACTGCTCTCCTCTGAATGGAACACCAGCCTCGTGCATGCATTTTATTGAGATCATTTCACTCTCCCAGAACAGGCATCATCCTTGTGACCCTCAAACAGTGCGGCTGCACCAGGGTTAATGGCTCCAGCGGTTGGGGGATCAGAACGGAGTGCCAACTTCAATATGTGGCCTCAGAAAATATTTCTGCAACTGTGACACCAACTTGGCACGTCTTGCTCTCCAATCTCCTTCAGAGAATATAGGGGCGGACTGGCTCCTGTTTCATATACGAGCAGTTATCTCAAGTGGAGGTGACCTTTAGTTATTTTGCTGCTGTCAAACTGCCTGGCTGTTAAACAGCAGAGCGCAGTCCAAACATTGTGTTTGTACATGGTGCGCAGATATCTCAGGTAAGGTTAAATCATGCCAGTTGTTTGAATTTCTGCCGGGTTCCCTGTGGGTGTCTGCTGTAGAGTTATTTGATCAAGAGGCGTTGCCCTGTTTAATCTTTAAAATTCGTTCTCGGGAGACGAGGCAGGGTCTTTATTGGTCAGAACGTGTGACCAGTCAGGAATTCTTCTTGGGAAGAAGGGGTTCATCATGGGCCAATGAGGCCCCGTACAGTGTTTGTACAGTGTGAGTAAGGGTGGCTCGGTGGACCATGTGGTGAGCACTGCTGCTTGACGCAGCACCAGCTTCCCGGGTTCATTTCCGGCATTGAATAGCTGTCTCTGTGGAGTTGAATGCTTTCCCCTGCCACGGCATCCTCCCAAGTGTGAATTACTCATAGTAAACTGCAACTGCAT
>NW_027590283.1:0-175000 GCF_964213995.1 Mustelus asterias | reverse complement strand
CGTTCCCACTGTGTCCGCCTTCACCACCTTGCCCGGCAGCGCATTCCAGGCCCCCACCACCCTCTGTGTAAAATACGTCCTTCTGATATCCGTGTTAAACCTCCCCCCGCCCCTTCACCTTGTACCTTTGACCCCTCGTGAACGTCACCCCCGACCTGGGAATAGCTTCCCACAGTTCACCCTATCTATGCCTTTCATAATTGTATACACCTCTATTAGGTCACCCCTCATCCTCCGTCTTTCCAGTGAGAACAACCCCAGTTTACCCAATCTCTCCTCATAACAAAGCCCTTCCATACCAGGCAACATCCTGGTAAACCTCCTCTGCACTCTCTAAAGCCTCCACGTACTTCTGGTAGTGCGGCGACCAGAACTGGACGCAGTATTCCAGATGCGGCCGAACCAACGTTCTATCCAACTGCAACATCAGACCCCAACTATTATACTCTGTACCCCATCCTATAAAGGCAAGCATGCCATATGCCTTCTTCACTCCCTTCTCTACCTGTGCCGTCACCTTCAAGGATCTGTGGACTTGCACACCCAGGTCCCTCTGCGTATCTACACCCTTTATGGTTCTGCCATTTATCGTATAGCTCCCCCCTACGTTAGTTCTACCAAAATGCATCACTTTGCATTGATCTGGATTGAACTCCATGTGCCATTTCTTTGCCCAAATTTCCAGCCTATCTATATCCTTCTGTAGCCTCTGACAATGTTCCTCACTATCTGCAGGTCCAGCCATTTTCGTGTCGTCCGCAAACTGACTGATCACCCCAGTTACACCTTCTTCCAGCTCGTTTATATCAATTTGGCATGTGTGTGTATGCGTGAGACAATGTGTGTGTGAGAGAGAGAATGTGTGTGTGTGTGTGAGAGTGAGAGAATGTGTATGTGAGTGAGAACGAGAGAGTGAGTGTGTGTGAGAGAGAGGGAATGTGTGTGAGTTAGAATTTGTGTGTGGGTGTGTGTGAGAGAGAGATAAAATGTGTGTGTGTGTCCGTGTTTGTTTGTGAAAGAGAATGTGCGCGCGTGTGTGTGAGAGAGAGAGAATGTGTGTCTGTGTGAGAGAGAGAAAGAATGTGTGTGTCTGTGTGTGAGAGAAAGAAGGTGTGTGTGTGTGTGTGTATGTGTGTGTGTGTGTGTGTTGTGTGTGTGTGTGAGAGAGAGAATGTCTGTGTGTGTGTGAGAGAGAGTGCGTGTGTGTGAGAGAATGTCTGAGTATGTCTGTGTGTGAGAGAGGGAATGTGTGTGTGTGAGAGAGAGGGAATGTTTGTGTGTGAGAGAGAGAGAATGTGTGTGCGTGTGTCTGAGAGAGTATGTGTGAGTGTGTGTTTGTGAGAGAGGGACTGTGTGAGTGTGTGTGAGAGAGAATCTGTGTGTGTGTGAGAGAGAACGTGTATGTGTGTATGTGTGTGTGAGAGAGAATGTGTGTGTGTGAGAGAGAGAGAATGTGTGTGTGAGAGAGAGAGAGAATGTGTGTGTGAGAGAGAGAGAATGTGTGTGTGTGTGTGAGAGAGAGAGAGAGAGAGAGAGAAGGTGTGTGTCTGAGTGTGTGTGAGAGAAAGAATGTGTGTGTGCGTGTGTGAGAGAATGTGTGTGTGCGTGTGTGAGTATGTGTGTGTGCGTGTGTGAGAGAATGTGTGTGTGCGAGAGAGAGAGGATGTGTGTGTGAGAGAGAATGCGTGTGTGTGCGTGTGTCTGAGAGAGTATGTGTGAGTGTGTGTCTGTGAGAGAGGGACTGTGTGAGTGTGTGTGAGAGAGAATGTGTGTGTGTGAGAGAGAGAGAACGTGTATGCGTGTATGTGTGAGAGAAAGAATGAGTGTGTGAGAGAATGCATGTGAGAGAATGTGTGTGTGAGAGAATGTGTGTGTGCGTGTGTGAGAGAATGTGTGCGTGTGAGAGAGAGAGGATGTGTGTGTGAGAGAGAATGCGTGTGTGTGAGAGTGTGTGAGAGAATGTGTGTGTGTGAGAGAGAATGCGTGTGTGTGAGAGTGTGTGAGATAATGTGTGTGTGTGAGAGAGAATGCGTGTGTGTGAGAGTGTGTGAGAGAATGTGTGTGTGTGCGTGTCTGTGTGTGAGAGAGAGAATATGTGTGTGTGTGTGAGAGAATGTGTGTTTGTGTGTGTGTGATACAGAGAATGTGTGTGAGAGAGAATGCGTGTGTAAGAGAGAATGTGTTTTGTGTGTGTGTGTCTGATAATGTCTGTGTGAGAGTGTGTGAGAGAATGCGTGTGTGTGAGAGAATGTCTGTGTGTGTGTGAGAGAGAGATAGAGAGAGAATGTGTGTGCGTGTGTGTGAGAGAGAGAGAACGTGTGTGTGTGTGTGTGAGAGAGAGAGAGAGAGAGAGAATTTGTGTGTGTGAGAGAGAGAATTTGTGAGTGTGTGCCTGTGTCTGAGAATGTGTGTGTGTGAGAGAGAGAGAATCTGTGCGTGTGTGATTGTGTGAGAGAGAATGTGTGTGTGTGTGTGTGTGAGAATGTTTGTGTGTGTGTGAGAGAGAGTGCGTGTGTGTGAGAGAATGTCTGTTTGTGTGAGAGAGGGAATGTGTGTGTGTGAGAGAGGGAATGTGTGTGTGTGAGAGAGAGAGAATGTGTGTGTGAGAGAGACATCCTGTATGTGTGTATGTGTGTATCTGGGTGAGAGAGAGAATGTATGTGTGTGTGAGAGAGAGAGAGAATGTGTGTGCGTGTGTGAGAGAGAATGTATGTGCGAGTGTGAGAGAGAGAATGTGTGTGTGTGTGAGAGAGAGAGACAGAGAGAATGTGTGTGTGTGTGTGGGTGACAGAGAATGTGTGTGTGTGAGAGAGAGAGAATGTGTGTGTGTGAGAGAGAGAATGTGCGTGTGTGTGAGAGAGAGAGACAGAGAGAATGTGTGTGTGAGAGAGAGAGAATGTGTGTGTGTGAGAAAGAGAGAATGTGCGTGTGCGTGTGTGCGTGTGCCTGTGAGAGAGAATGTGTTTGTGTGTGAGAGAGTGTGTGTGTGAGAGAGAGAGAGAGAGAGAGAGAATGTGTGTATGTGTGTGAGAGAATGTTTGGTAGAGATTGTGTATGTGTGAGAGAGAATGTGTGGGAGGGAATGTGAGTGTCTCTGTGTGTGTGTGTGTGTGTGTGAGAGAGAGAGAGAGAGAGAGAATGTGTGAGAGAGAATGTGTGAGAGAGAATACGTGTCTGTGTGTTGGAGCGAATGTGCATGTGTGGGAGAAATTTTGTGTGTGTTTGTGTGTGTGTGTGAGAGAGAGAGAGAGAGAGAGAGAATGTGTGTGTGTGAGAGAGAGAATGTGTGTGCGGGAGAAAATGTCTGTGTGTGTGTGGGAGAGAATGTGTGTGTCTGTGTGTGTGGGAGAGAATGTGTGTGGGTGAGAGAACGTGTGGGAGAGAATGTGTGTGTGTGAGAGAGAGAGAGAGAGGGAGAGAGAGAGAGAATATGTGTGTGTGAGCGAGAGAGAGAATGTGTGTGTGCGGAAGAAAATGTCTGTGTGTGTGTGTGGGAGAGAATGTGTGTGTCTGTGTGTGTGGGAAAGAATGTGTGTGTGTGAGAGACTGTGTGGGAGAGAATGTGTGTGTGTGTGTGTCTGTGAGAGAGAGGGAGAATGTGCGGGGGAGACTGTGTGAGAGAGAATGTGTGCGAGAGTGTGTGTGCGAGAGTATGTGTGTGAGAGAATGTGTCTGTGTGTGTGTATGAGAGAGAGAGAGAATTCTCCTAATTCCTGTCCTGAAATATTTTCCCCGTATCCTCACACTCCGACTCCTGATTCTGAATTTCCCCAACATCGGGAACACCCTTCCTGCATCTGCCAGTCTCGTCCTGTTTGAATTTTATATGTGTGCATGTGATCCCCCTCATTCTTCTAAACTGCAGCCAATACAATCCTCGCTGACTCAATCTCTTCTCATATGTCAGTCCCGTCAGCCCAGAAAGTGGTCTAGTAAACATTTGCTGCACTCCCTCCAGTGCTTTCTTCCTCACAAAAATAGAGCAAAACTGCACGCAATATACCTGGTGTGTCCTTACTGCACAGCTACAGCAAGACATCCCTGCCCCCTTCTCAAAATCTCTCTTACTATGAAGGCAACATCCTGGTGAACCTTCTTTGCACTCTCTCCAAAACACCCATGTCCTTCTTGTAGGGTGGCGACCAGAATTTCCCACAATATTCCAAATGTGGCCTAATTATGCAGCCGTAATGTAGCTCGCCAACTTTTATACTGCATTCCCTGGCCGATGAAGGCAAACATGCCGGATACCTTCTTCACCAGCTTATCCACTTGTACTTTCACCAACAGCTCGTCAGGATGTTTTAACAGCACTATTTAACGATATACAATGTGCACTGACAACAATTCCCCATTAACCTAGCTGAGCCATTATTAGTTATCCTTGACTAATCCCTTGTCCCTCATATTGTTTAACCAAATGTTGAATTGCCCAGTAATGCTTAGTTGGCATCAATGTACTAATGCCGGCAGCATTTCTGAACCAGTTCTAGTAAGCAGTGATTATCCCGGAACAATGAGCATTATCTAATTACTGCGAGTTGGTTAATCATTCCAGAAACATCAACTATTTCTCATTTTCATTAATTAACCATTATCCACGATTAGTTGGCATAGTTTCGTCATGACTAGTTAGCAATGTTTAACTATTTCCGTTCGCAGTTTGCTTCATTTTTTACTCAATCATTAACTGTTCCTAGATGTTACTGACAAAGAGTTCTTAGTTGGTTTGAGTAATGGTGTGGAGTTAGTATTAATGTGCAACCAAAAGTTAGCATTGGGGAGAGGACATTTAAAGTGTAAAGGAGGTTGGATTTTCCCCTGGTTTTGGGGGCTCAGGGGTGTTTCAGGTAAGTGCCTGGGAAGTGAGATTGTGAATGTGTTGCAATGCCATCAGGAGTGACTCCTTATTGTGAGATTCTCCTCGTTCATAGGTCCAGAATATGGTGAGGCATCATCTCTTCTGCAGGAATTTGTGGCCAACCGTCTCTCAAAGTGAGAAGAAGAGTCAAAATGGAGCAAATAATCACAACAATAGAAGCAATGAGATCCGGGATGTCGCCAGGGAAGGGGATTTGCACCCACCTCGAGGGCAATGTATTTGTATGTGTTTGTATGTGAAAGAGGATTTGTGTTTGTGTGTTTGTGTCTGTGTGTGTGTGTGTGTGTATGTGGACAGAGTGTGTTTTACAATGTATGTGAGTGTGTTAGGGTCTATGAGCGTTCGGGTGTATGCGTGTTAGTCTGTGTGTGAGACAGTCTGTGTGTGTGAGAAAGTATGTTAGTGTGTGTCATTGTGCGTGAGAATATGTGTGTGTTCGTGTGTGTTTGTATTGCTGTGTGTGTGCGTGTGTTAGAGTCTTTGTATGTGCGTGTTAGAGTTTGTGTCTGGGTTTGTATTAGTGTGTGTGCGTTTGATAGAGTGTGTGTGCACGTTAGAATGTTTGTGCGCATTGTGGACTGTGGGCGCGTTAGAGAATATGCACGCATTACAGTGTCTGTGTTAGAGTGTGTGCGCATTAGAGTGTATGCACGTAGAGATTGTGAGTGTATGTGAGTTATGTGTTACTGAGTGTGTGAGTGCGGGTGAGTACGTGAGTGTATGTGAGTGTAAGTGTATGTGTTAGAGTATGTGTGCATATTATCGTATGTGTATGTTCGAGTGCGAGTGTCTAAGAGTGTATGTGATAATGATGCGGATTCTGGGGTGGGATGAGTTTGAACCAGGGGTAATGGGGAGATGTTATGGGTTGTGCATTTCCCTTTGGCCAGTAGAATGCTTTGGGGATGGGGCTCAGATGGTGTGTAATGGTCGTGGCCTGTTATGCGGGTTGTGTATTTTTCTATGGTGTGGGTGTGGGTATGGCTTGAATACCGGACCAATGGGGATGTTCACCGAATCTCAGTGAAACGATTCCTTAAGATGCAGAATTCAATCCAAAATGCCATTTGTGCCCTTAGGGACTAAAAAGATAACAGACACAATAATTTGACAGTACAGCTCCTTGATTTACTGTCTGGACGAGGTGATTGGTTGAGTAATACTCACCTCATTGACTGTCCCATGTGCGTTGTCTATCCATTGACTGGTCTACCTCCTTCAATCCCCAGATGTGTAATCAATTGTAGCGGGATCTTTCTTTTTACTCCACTTGCGGGCCGGTATTTGGGGGTCTGCCGACAGCTGTGAATGTCTCTCTCCTACAAATTTCAAATGCCAGGGAATGCCGCACTGGGGCAGTCCCGCAGGAGAGAGCGCTGAACCAGGCTCACCGTTTATACCTGACCGGTCGCCTGATACTTATATCACACAGCTATACCAGAAGCACCACCAAGGCCCGAGTGATTCTCTCCCTTGTCTGTGGGACAATAGCCACTCTGTACCCACACCACTCGAGTGGGTTCCCAAGAGAGAGAAACAGAGAGACTCTGATCCTTCATCTCCTGACCAGCCGGCTCCCTGGAGTGAGCGGGTTCGACTCGCTCAGATCACCCCCGGTTCTGATCTCCGGATTTATGGTAAGGAATATTGAAACTGTGACTCACCAGAGTGCGTCGATGAGAGAACAAGAGGCAAGACGAACTCCAAAACGAGTTTCAAACTTACAGTCATTTATTTAACAATAGAATCAACCTCTCCAATGCCACACCACACATGAATAAAATTATGCTTGATGCTATCACTACGGGAGAAATGCTAACGGACACAAGTAAAATCTTACTTTACACAGTAGAAACAAGATTACTGAACTTTGAAATTACAATACACCACCCCTCCCCTTTCCCTCAACTTCTATCCTATCTTCGGGAACTTCACAAGGTTGGCTGGGATACTCGCAGTCCAAAAAGGGGTCCCTTTGTGGTGAGCTCGAGTGTGTTAGTGCGGGGAGTTTGCGATTCTGGAAGAGGAGCTTGGCCTTGCTTGTCTGTTTTCTTAATCTTGACTTCTGCCCATTCGAACAGCCACACTCTCCAACTAACTTTTCCAAAACGGCTTTCAAGCACCACAACTCTGAAAACAACTCTGCAGCACCTGTGAGACCTGAAGCACTGAAGCACCGAAGCACTGAAGCACCCCTTCTGCCTTAAACCTGTATCTTTTATGTCTTGACTTTTCAAAAGGGTCCGATCGACTCCGCCCCCGTAGATGCTTTCAAAGACAATGAGCTTTCGATCACCCGCAGTCTTGGTTTAAATTGAGTCAAGTCCAAACACAAAATGCTGAAACTGCGTTGATTGATATTTCAATGTCATAGAAATCATAGAAACCCTACAGTACAGAAAGAGGCCATTCGGCCCATCGAGTCTGCACCAACCACAATCCCACCCAGGCCCTACCCCCATATCCCGACATATTTTACCCGCTAATCCCTCTAATCTACACATCCCAGGACACTAAGGGGCAATTTTAGCATAGCCAATCAAACTAACCCGCACATCTTTGGACTGTGGGAGGAAACCGGAGCACCCGGAGGAAACCCACGCAGACACGAGGAGAATGTGCAAACTCCACACAGACAGTGACCCAAGCCGGGAATCGAACCCAGGTCCCTGGAGCTGTGAAGCAGCAGTGTTAACCACTGTGCTACCGTGCCGCCCTTTTGTCCTTTTGATGTCCCTCCGGAGCTTCCTGAATCGTATCCATTAGTGGGATGGGTCTTCTGGGGATGGGCCGATTTCCATGGGCATTGCCCCCGCTGATTTGTTTACTTATTCGTCTGCTGGTCTCCATCTGCCTTTGTTCCAATGATTAGATCACAGGTGTATCTCCCTTTCTACTTCCACTGGCCGCTTGCATATTCAAGTCTGGTTCACACCTTTCCTTATCCCAGTCCGAGGCCGGCTATGCTTGTCCTGCCGAGCCCTCTGGGAAGTTTTCCATCAGGCAGCAGCCAGAGTTGGTCACTTTTAAACTGTCAAGATTTCTTCTGAGTCCTTTAACGGATGGAGGATTGCCCTGAAACTTACACAATAAGTGACTGGAGCGTGATGGGAAAGGCAGGAAAGTGGAGTTGTGGTCTATCAGTCACCATCACATTGAATGGCCGAGCAGACTCAATGGGCCGTATGGCCTATTTCTGCTCCGACGTCTTATGATTTGATGACACTTACCAGGAAGGCCACTGTAACATTTTGGGTCGATTGGAGTTGGATGGAAAGTGAAAAACTGGAGTGAGAGGGAATGGGGACTGAACAGGTGTGAGGCAGTGGGAATGAGGGTGAGCTGGATTCGGATGAGATTGTGGGAGGAGAGAATGGGAAGAGCATCTCCCCGGGTGCTGTCCAATGGATGAGCTGAAAGATTTATATCTGTGCTATTTATACAATGAGGGTGTTAAAGATATTAACAATTTGATTTTGGAGATCTTTTCCTGGTTTTTATAAAGGGTTGAAGTCGAGATTTTCAACCTGTTTAAAAATAATACATGGAGAGGAATGAACAGTTATTTTGGATGACTTTAAAAATATGCCTTGAAGACGTCTATCGAAACATTGAAAAGGGTTTTCTGAATGTCATTATAATGGCTTAAAGAAGGGATTAAATGGGGATAGTTTTGATATATTGCAAATTATTGAATGTGTTTTGTTTAGGTGGTTTAATGGTGGTCGGGATTATTTGTAAAGGGCTTTCAAATATTTTATTAAGTGCTTTATTGTGTAGGGGGCGGAATGGGGTTTAAAGGGGTGAGGGACGTTGTTTAAATGTGTTTGAAATGTTTTTAATTAGTGGTTTTGAAGGTATCTGTCCATATATAGGATTGGAATGGGGTAAACGCAGTAAGAGTGGCATTTGCTACCAAATAAACGTGTTGGACTTTAACCTGATGTTGTTAAAACTCTTACTGTGTTTACCCCAGTCCAACGCCGGCATCTCCACGTCATGACTACCATCGACACCGCAAACTGCCGGTTCCTAGTGGAGAGGATCTCCAAGAAGATCGCGCATATCGACACAGACATCAAGTTTTTACAATGGCATTTGCTACCAAATAAACATGTTGGACTTTAACTTGGTGTTGTTAAAACTCTGACCACATACAGGATTCACAGCTTTCTAAAGCAGTTTCAAGAGGGATTGGCCATGCCACATCGGCCCTGAGTGTC
Organism: Mustelus asterias; assembly: GCF_964213995.1. Taxonomy (NCBI): domain Eukaryota; kingdom Metazoa; phylum Chordata; class Chondrichthyes; order Carcharhiniformes; family Triakidae; genus Mustelus; species Mustelus asterias. The sequence goes on along the minus strand of NW_027590283.1, from coordinate 165,895 downwards.
CAAAGATGTGCATGTTAGGTGGATTGCCGCTGCTAAATTTTCCCTTCGCGTCGAAAATGTGTAGGTTAGATGGATTGGCCATGCCAAATTGCCTCTTACTTCCCAGAGACATGCGGGTTGGATGGATTAGCCAATCCAATTTGCCCCTTTGAGCCGAATGATGTGCAGGGTATTTGGATTGGACATACTAAATTCTTCATTGGGATGAATGGATTTCGCTGTGTAAAGACGTGGGATTATGGGGACAGGTGTGGCCTCAATGGGCTGAACAGTCTCCTTCTACACTGGAAGGATTCGATGATTCTATGTTAAACTGAGAATCTCGAAACATCTCGGCAGCTCTGGCAGTTAATGCAGAGAGAAAGGAACGCAATTAACATTTCAAAACCGTATGAGCCCACTACCGAGAATGTAGATCCACATTCTCGACTGGGGGAGACGATAGCATTTAACAACAACTCTAGGAGATCTGCCAGAACCACTGGTGGAGAGAGCAGAGATCCACAGGGGGAAAGTAGAGACATTCAGCAGATACAGCAAAGGACGGCACAGATACACAGAGGAGGTTGAGAGGAGACTTGATAGAGGTGTATAAGATGATGAGGGGGATAGATAGAGTGAACGTTCAAAGACCATTTCCTCGGGTGAATGGAGTGGTAACTCGGGGGCGTAACTATAGGGTTCATGGTGGGAGATATAGGAAGGATATCCGAGGTAGGTTTTTTACTCAGAGAGTGGTTGTGGTGTGGAATGGACTGCCTGCAGGGATAGTGGAGTCAGAAACTTTAGGAACATTTAAGAAGCTATTGGATAGGCACATGGAGTACTTCGGGATGATAGGGAGGAAATAGCTTGATCTGGGTTTCAGACAAAGCTCGGCACAACAACGTGGGCCGAAGGGCCTGTTCTGTGCTGTACTGTTCTATGTTCTATAGATACGAGGAATATTGGTGAAGTTGTGATGGGATTTTTTTCACCAGGGCAAGTGGGATAGAGGTACCAGCTACCCAGTGGGAGCTAGTACAGCAGGAGTCTGGCATAGCGGGCTAGGGTGCAGGATGTACCAGGTTCACTGCAATGGGGTTAGACACGTCACATATACCGGCATAAAAGCCGGATTTGGTATATCAGATACAGTCGGGGAGGAGTCGGTACAACATTTTTCACATAAGGAAAATAATGCCGAGTGGAGGACTCGCAGCTGCTGCTGGACTTAAATCAACTGAAAATAGTATCAAACTCAGGGAATACTAACAAAAACCTTTGCAAGGCAGTGGCAGGTCAGATGATGGGACAGTGCAGATGCAAAAGCAAAGAACGACAAAAACGATTAATCAGGAGGCATTGTGACACAGTAGTTAGTAGTTATGCCTCACAGCGCCAGAGACCCAGGTTCGATACCAGCCTTGGGTGACTCTCTGTGTGGAGTCTGTCCGCTCTCCTCGTGTCTGGGTGTTCCAGTTTCCTCCCACGCCCCCCAGAACTGAAAATGCAATGGGAACTGGCTGACATTCTCAGTGCTTCAATTCCCCCAGCGTTGCTCTTCCAAATCCCACCCCCTCACACCTGCCCTGCTGGCACTGCCCAATACAATGTGAACATTCTGGAAACTCTCAGTGATTTAATTCTGGTCAGCGCTTCAAAAATGGTGAATTGAAGCAAAGGGATATTTCAACATATTCTTAAACTGCTCCCTGAACTTATTCTGTGTCACCGCATAAATAGCAGTGTTTGTGCAGCAACTCACTAGCTGCATCATGAATCCCGCCTCCTTGACAAATACACCTATATGTAAACATCCGAACCCAGTGTCGTTCAGCTCACAGATGAGACTCCAGATTGTATAAAATGTTAACGTTGCCCATAACAGAATGAAATTCGCTGAGAGAACAAATAGCAAAATGACGGATTTCCTTCGGCTCTCCAACTCTGGGTCTCTGGGTTCCTCTCCCTTTCTATGTGCCCTGAGTCTCCTGCGGGCTCTGCTGGCCACTAAAATGTGTCTGACGGTGAGAACATTGAGCAGCAGAATCAGGACAAATGGGACACATGGTGTCAGAATGTGATGGATGCACTCGACTTTCACCCACGTCACAGACTTGTACTGACTGAATGGCCGATGACAAAACCAGGGATAGTTGCCCAGCCTATAATTTCTGTCCAACATAAAATACCAGAAAATATTCTTTAAACAGCTCAGCACAGTGACTGTTCCCAGAACCGCAGTCGCCGCTTTCTCATTGCAATGTTTAGTTTTCAGCTTCGGACAACAGATGGCCACAAATCGATCAAAGGTGAAAGCGACGGTGAACCAGACAGAACAGTCAGTGGCTGCATAAAGCAGGACAGCGTGGATATTACACACAGGAATGCGTTTCAAGAACAGAAACTCCGTGTAGAAAACAATTGGAATTTGTCTCAATATCAGGTCAATGATAATGACCAGTAGATCCGCCGCTGACATGGCCACCAGGTACCGAGTGACACAGTTGGAGAGAGCACAGGTTTTGCGTTGGAGAATCACAATCGCGACTACGTTCACTGTAAAGAATGGAAATAAAACAGGACATTATGTTTTAACTTGTAGCATATCTAACTGATGCCCCCAAAAATGATCAATCTTTATGTTCAGACGGCAAATCAATTCTCATCTCAATTCCTCGATTGAGTTTGTCTGCCGCACCCTCTCAGGAAGTTCTTCCCAGACCCCAATCTCTCTCTGGGTCATTTTTATCTTTTTTACATCACTTCGACTCCTGTTTGCAATTATTTTCCATCTTCGCTGAGTGATTCTTGATGTTTTCTTCATTGTGGCCTGTTTCTCACTCGCTGCCTGCTCAGACTCTTCTGGACCTCTGCTGGATCTTGCGCTGAAACATTGTCGATGTTATGTTTGAGAGTGATCCCACCTGAAACACATGTTTCACGTGTTGTTTTTTTTTTCATTTGGGTGATAGTGAAAAATATTTGAGGAAGTATTGATCATCAGACCTCCCTTTTGTTAAGCAAACCAATAAAAATATTTATTCAAGTGGAGGAAATAGTACAAAACGCTGCAAGGAATAATTTAATACTTCATCAAGTCAATAGGAATGGCTTGGTCTCATAAATACTGTCAACACAAAACTAACTGACTCCCCCATAATCCATTGTATTTGCCTGTTCCAGTCCGGGACAAAAGTGATGCAATGCATTTTGGGGGATCAAATTTAGGTGTCAATTATACTGTAAATGCCAGAACACTTAGGAACATTAACATGCAGAGGGATCTGGGTGTGCAGATCCACAGTTCCTTAAAAGCAGCAGTGCAGATGGCCAAGGCAATTACGAGTGCACCTGGCAATCTTGCTTCCATTAGCCGGAGCATTGTTGCAAGAGTGGGCAATTCATGTTGCAACTACATGAAACCTTGGTTCGGCTGCATTTGTAGTATTGCGAGCAGTTCTGGTCGCCACACAATCAGAAGGCCTTGGAAGTTTGGAGAGACTGCAAAGAAGGTTCAACAGGATGTTGCCTATCTCGAGGGCATTGGCTGTGAGGAGAGGTTGAATAAACCAAGATTGTTTTCATTGGAAAGGTGGAGATTGATGGGAGACCTGATTGAATTCTGCAGAACGATGAGGGGCATAGACGGTGTGGATAGTCAAAGGTTTTTTTTCCAGGGTGGAAATGCCAGCTACAAGGGGGCAGAGGTTCAAGGCGAGAGGGGGAAAGTTTAAGGGACATATGTGGAAGAGGTTTTTCATGCATGAAGTGGTGGCTGCCTGCAACGCGCTGTCAGAGGAAGTGGAGGAAGCCGGTACATTAGCAGCATTTAAGAACGATCGAGATGAGCACGTGCATGGGGAGGGAATAGCAGAGTACGGCCAGAGAAAACACAGACGGTTTCTTTAGGTTAGTTAGGACATCATGATTGGCACAGTCTTGGAGGGAAAATGGCCTTTTCCTATAATGTACTTTTCTTTGTTTTTTGTGAATTGTTCACCCCTTGACATTCAATGGTGGCATCATCACTGAATGCCCCACTGTCAGCATCCTTGGAGTTACCATTGACCAGAAACAGAACTGGATTTGCCACATAAAAACAATGGCCACAACAGCAGCTCAGACGCTAGGAGTAGTGCGGGGAGCAACTCACCTCCTCACTTGCCCAAAGCGTGTCCACAATCGGCATGGCACAAGTCAGGGGTGTCATGGCATCCTCCCCGCCTGCCCGGAAGGGTACAGCTCCAAAAGCACTCAAGATGCTTCACTTCATGGAGGTCAAAGCAGCCCGCAGCAGTGTCGCCACATTCACTCCCTCCACCACTGGCGCTCTGGAGCAGCAGTGTGTACTATCTAAAAGATGCACTGCAGCAATTCATCAAAGATCAATGAACAGCACGCTGGACATAAATGACCACTTCCATCTGTAAGGACAAGTGCAGCAGATACATGGGGAACACCACCGCCTGCAAGTTCCATCCAAGCCATCCACCCTCGTGACTTGGAAATATATACTCAGTTTCCTCGCCGTCGTTGGGTTAAAATCTTGGGATTCCCCCCCAAACCACGTTGTGTTTCAACCCACAGCACGCAGACTGCAGTGTTTCAAGAAGGCAGCTTATCAGTACCTTCTCAAGGGCAACTAGGAATGGACAATGATTGCTGGCCAACCAGCTACACCCACGTACTGCGAACGAATAAAAAATTCAGAATGAGGGGTGCAACTCAAGACGTTATCACTTATTTGAAACTTTCCCACTCAACTTCAAATATAATTGATTGAAACCAGACTTCCAATGGATCCCAACAGGGGAAACAAGAGCGAATGTATTGGAAAAGTAATGGAAGAAATGGCAGTAGTTTGCGGAATTTTCAACTTAATGCAGGGAAACAGCAGAAAGAGAAAGAGCAACTAAAGAGGGTGAGGTAAATGCAATGTATTCAAAAGAGGTAAACATTGTGTATAGAATTAACAACTGTATAGAGACTTACCAGGGACTCCGATCATCGCCAGAACGGGATAGTAAAAGTGTTGAACAACATGCAGTGCAAAGTCTATCCGCTCTCCTAAATCTACAAACCCATAATCTGCAGCAATCATGAAAAGAGCAAACGAGAAACTGGTAAATTTTCTGAGATTCGGATCCATTGTTGTAACATTCCAGTCCATTGTCCCCAGATTCTGACCCATTGTTGTAACATTCCAGTCCATTGTTCCCATATTCTGATCCGTTGTTTTAATATCACAACCAGTTGTATTCTTATTCCAATCTTGTCTCGCACTCTCTCTGGATCCACTGATCGCTGTTAATCTGGGACTTGATGCTGGCGCCCATACTATGCATTAGATGATCGAAAGGGGTCCATTTTTATAAGAGAAGGAGAATCCTCCAGTGAGACGATGGGGACCCATGGAGGCTGACATTAGTTACAGTCACGGAACAAACAGGTTGAGTTCACCCCCTTCAACACAACACCTTTTACATCACAATACATGAGAACATGCACTCTATCAGGAAGTGGTGTATGTGGGATGAGACCACGAAACAGAGCATATGTTGAGCATCAACTTTCAATCTACCTTGCCCATCATAGTGGGGCTTGTTTTTCAGCGTTGATGAGATTGTCATTTGCTGGCATTAGTAGAGATTGCTGAAGAGGACGTTGTTGATGAACTGTACCTATTATTTAAGATTCTCCAAGTAGCTAAGGTAGACAAACATAAAGAGGAATGTATTGGCTTGCAAGTGATTACCTCTGTCATCCAAAGTCAGCTACAACGATAATCGGGAACATTTGAGCCTGTGCATTACACAATGAAAATGATAGGAAAACTAATGGAATAAAGGATTACGCTAGTTAAGGTCCGCAGGAAAAGGGAAGTTGAAGATCACTGCAACAAAAAAAAAACAAGCAGCAGAGGTACAAATTGAATGGGGAGTGAGGGAATACTGGAATAATACAGAGTTATAATGAGACAATGTCCCATGTTAAAGGGGCGTTGGAGGATACGAGAAGCAAACAGAGTTATTCAGAGAAAATGTCCAATGTGATGAGGGATTATAGAATACCAGAATTAAACAGAATTATAAGGAGAACATGTCCAATGTCTCGGGGTAGTGAGAGAGTACTGGAAAAAGACACTGAGTTATAAGGGGAGAGTGTCCAATGTGAAGGGGGAATGAGAGAATACTGCAGCTGAACTTTAAGTTACAGATACGGTGGGCTGAAGACCTAATTCAGCTATTATATCTGCTGTTCCTAATGGGTCTTTTGGAGTGACGTTTGGGAGACCGACAAATGGGCACGGTTCGGGTATCAGGTTGGCGTTGCGTGGAGTTTCCTGTGCTCTAGTGCGGACTGTCATCCACGTTGGAGTTGCTTGGGGTTGGGAGAAGGTGGGGGAGTCTCCTGTATTGTCGGCCATGTGAGGGGGTGCGGGGGTCACGTGCTGGGATGGGACTGAGTGTTTAACAGAGTCACACTGAAGGTGGAAGTGGTTTCGCCTCTAATCACCTTTTCACAGTAACTACTAGCATCACATAGAACAATGGGGCAATCCCAAATTCCATCTCTTTGTGTGCTGGTTCCAACCATCCCAGCCCATATGTCCAGAGGAATTGGACACTCCTGGACATCAGCCTGCAAATCCTCAGCTGTGAAATTCTGACAGGGTTCTCCAGGGCACCTTTCTGCTGCATTCCATATCGGACGGTGTGGAGCCAAATATATGTAGGCCGCTGTGTTATTGAGCATCTCCAAGCTGAGGAGTGTGTCCAGGATATTGGAACGAAACAAAGAGTTACACACTGACAATATCACATTTCAGAAAATATTATTAAATGCAGGGGTGCAGTGTGGTTTAAAATGCATGTCCAAAGTGAAGGGAGAATTCCATTGTGTGAGAGGGACTTTGCGACAACGGCATCTGCCCGCAAACGAGACTCGCCCTTTTCTCCCTCAAAATCAGGCAACTTCAGACAGAGATTGACCAACAAAGAGCCTTTGAGGAAGAACAGGGGACATTCCCCTTTTCCTCCTCTGCTTTGTGCTCCCTGTGTCATTGGTATTTGCCACTGTCCATGGATCCATGTGCCAATGTCCCACATGACCAAAGGTTGACCTCCCCTTTGAGGGGGAGGTCCGACTGGTGGTGATTTTAATCTGTGGGTCAGCACACCTCAGGCCAGGGGCAAGGTTGATTCGTGGCAGGGGACGTGACATGGATAAACAAGCATAAGCTCAACCGATGGAATGTGGCTTCATCTGATGCCCTGAGCAGCAAGGCAGGGCAGAAGGAGGGGACAGGTGTTTTATTGAAGCTGGAGAATGTTACATCGAAAGGGAAGGCCGTAAACGCTGGGGGTTGTTCGCAGCATCGGAAGAGTTGATGAGCCTGGAGATGGGTATACAATATTGTAAACTTTGTCTGTCCTGGAGGAGGTTTCCGAGGTAGGAATGGATTTGGGTCTTCCGGAGAGAATGGAGGAGTTGACTTCTGAGATGCATAAGGGATTATATATAAGGAGAGTTTTGGACTGAGATGATTCCAGGGTCTTTTACCGGGGCTGGAGGGAGAAGCAGTGAGGGAACGCTGTGTAGACTATGTTGGAGGCCAGGGAGTTAGGCTGTTTGATCGGAGCTGGAGGAGATTAGAAATATATCAAGGGTTGCTTGTGCTGGAGAGGGTTACATTGATAGGAAGGGAGTAAAAGCTGGAAGCAGTTACAGAGTCAGCCAAGGAGGAGGATCTGGATGAGGTTACAGCGTCAGAGAACTTTTTAATGGGTTGGAGGCTGTTACAGGGATTGGGAGTGCTGTAAAGGCTTGAGCTGTTTGTAGAGAAAGGGAGGATTGAAGGCGCTGGAGGGAGATGCAGTGATCGGGAGGGTTGTACAGACGGGAGATTGTTCCAGTTGTACTGAGGTGTGCATGATTGGAGAATGTTACAGAGATCGGATCTGTCCATCCCTGGCCGGTGCTATTTCTTAGTGCAAACCTCTGTTCAGACTGGGTCATCTTACCTTGTTGTACATGTCTGGCTCATTGACTTGCTTAGTGACTGTGGTGTCCGAGGCAGGAGCAGACCATAAGACCATAAGACATAGGAGCGGAAGTAAGGCCATTCGGCCCATCGAGTCCACTCCACCATTCAATCATGGTTGATTTCAACTCCATTTACCCGCTCTCTCCCCATAGCCCTTAATTCCTCGAGAAATCAAGCATTTATCAATTTCTGTCTTGAAGACGCTTAACGTCTCGGCCTCCACAGCCCTCTGTGGCGATGAATTCCACAGACCTACCACTCTCTGGCTGAAGAAATGTCTCCTCATCTCTGTCCTAAAGTGACTCCCTTTTATTCTAAGGCTGTGCCCCCGCGTCCTAGTCTCCCCTGCTAATGGAAACAACTTCCCTACGTCCATCCTATCTAAGCCGTTCATTATCTTGTAAGTTTCTATTAGATCTCCCCTCAACCTCCTAAACTCCAATGAATATAATCCCACGATCCTCAGACGTTCATCGTATGTCAGGCCTACCATTCCCGGGATCATCCGTGTGAATCTCCGCTGGACCCGCTCCAGTGCCAGTATGTCCTTCCTGAGGTGTGGGGCCCAAAATTGCTCACAGTACTCCAAATGGGGCCTAACCAGTGCTTTATAAAGCCTCAGAAGTACATCCCTGCTTTTGTATTCCAAGCCTCTTGAGATAAATGACAACATTACATTTGCTTTCTTAATTACGGACTCAACCTGCAAGTTTACCTTTAGAGAATCCTGGACTAGGACTCCCAAGTCCCTTTGCACTTTAGCATTATGAATTTTAGACAATTTAGCTGACTCAGGAACTCCTTGGCCTGGGAAAAGAGAGAGAGACAGAGGAGCACATTAGAGCCACAAAATGAAGATGAAATGCAGGGTCTGGTACTGAGCCCATAAAGTTCTTAGAATCTTAGAAATCCTACAGCACAGAAAGAGGCCATTCGGCCCATCGAGTCTGCACCGACCACCATCCCACCCAGGCCCTACCCCCATATCCCTACATATTTACCCACTAATCCCTCTAACCTACGCATCTCAGGACACTAAGGGCAATTTTTTAGCATGGCCAATCAACCTAACCCGCACATCTTTGGACTGTGGGAGGAAACCGGAGCACCCGGAGGAAACCCACGCAGACACAAGGAGAATGTGCAAACTCCACACAGACAGTGACCCGAGCCGGGAATCGAACCCAGGTCCCTGGAGCTGTGAAGCAGCAGTGCTAACCACTGTGCTACCGTGCCGCCCACTTCATAGCCCAAGTTCATAGCTATAATCCAGGCTCCATCCCCAACCTGGACTGAGCGAAATGTCATCATCTGGTGCAGTAATAAGCGTGATACAGAAGCCATGGGACAGATATTTACACCATTCAGGGTTGGACTGTGGTCAGAATTGTGGATGCTCGCTATGATTGCACAATGTTCCGTCCCATTCCCGACTCATCAGAAGCTGGAAAAGCCCATGTCCAATTGCAGCAAGACCTGGACAACATCCAGGCTTGGGCTGGCAAGTGGCAACTTAAATTCAAGCCTGCAATTGCCAACAGGAAAGAATCGAGCCATTGGCCCCAAATTGTCAATAACAATTCCCTCACTGAATCTCCAACTATCAATATCCTCATTGACCAAGAACTGACTCGGACAAGACAAATAGAACATCGACAAGATCTCCACACGGAATCCACAAGATATCAATTCGCTGTCTATTCATGTATCTATCCAGATTTCTCTTGAACGTTGTTCTAGAATATGCTTCCACCACCTCCTCCCGCAGCGCTTTCCAAGCATTCACCACCCTCTGTGTGAAAAACGTGCTCCTTACATCACTTTTAAACTTCCCCCCTCTCGCATTCAATCTATGCCCCGGTAATTGACCCTGTGACCACGGGAAATGGACTGATTCTCCATTGTATCCAAGCCTTCATAATCTTGTAAACATCCACCAGATCCTCCCTCATCGTCCAAAGCGCCAGTGAAAACAACCCAAGTTTTCTCAAACTTTCTCAGTGTCCTCCAAGCCAGGCAAGATCCTGGTGAATCTCTTCTGCAGCCTTCCCAATGCGCCAGCATCCTTCCGGGAATGTGGAGGCCTGTATGGGACAGAATACTCCAAATGCGGCTGAACAGCATGATTTTCCCATTCCTATGCTCAACACCCCGACCGTTGAAGGACAGCATGCCATTTGTCTTTTTGACCATCTTGTCCACCTGATTTGCCCCCTTCAGGGAACTGTGGACGTATACGCCTGGATCCCTCTGTGTGCTAATGTTTTTAAGGGTCTATCACTTACGGAATGCTTTTTGCAGAAGACCTTCCGAATCGCATCACATCACATTTGTTTGTGTTAAATTCCATCTGCCATCTTTCGGCCCGTGTTTCCAACCGATTTATATCCTGCTGTATCCTGTGACAATCAACCTCACTATTCCCTACTCCACCATTTTATAATCAGACCACCTACATTTTCTTCCAAATCACACATCCATATATCAAGCAAAAGAAGTCATAGAATCATAGAAACCCTACAGTGCAGAAGGAGGCCATTCGGCCCATCGAGTCTGCACCGACCACAATCCCACCCAGGCCCCACCCCCACATATTTTACCCGCTAATCCCTCTAACCTACGCATCCCAGGACTCTAAGGGGCAATTTTTTTAACCTAGCCAATCAACCTAACCTGCACATCTTTGGACTGTGGGAGGAAACCGGAGCACCCGGAGGAAACCCACGCAGACACGAGGAGAATGTGCAAACTCCACACAGACAGTGACCCGAGCCGGGAATCGAACCCGGGACCCTGGAGCTGTGAAGCAGCAGTGCTAACCACTGTGCTACCGTGCCGCCCCACTGTGCTACCGTGCCGCCCCGCATTGATCCTTGTGGAACAACACTTGTCACAGGCCTGCAGTTTGAAAAGTACCCTTCCACTCCTACCCTCTGATTTCTATGGCCATGTCAGTTTTGCATCCATTTTACCAGCTCACCTCGGATTCTATGTGACTCCACCCTCTGTATCAGCCTGCCATGAGGAATCTTATCGAAAACTTTACTAAAGTCCATGTATGCAACATCCACTGCCCTACCCTGGTCAACGTTTATTGTCAATTCCTCCAACAATTCGATCAATTTTGTGAGACACGACATCCCCTTCATTTTCCCCATCACGCTGCCTATCGATCACATCATCCAGATGTGAGTACATCCTGTCCCAAAGAATCTTCTACAAGAATTTCCTCACCATTAATGTAATACTCATAGGCCTGTAATTTCCCGGTTTGTCTCTTTGGCGCTTCTAAACCAGCTACTCCGCAATCCTCTGTTACCTCAACCGTGTCTAAAGAGAATACACCATTTTGGCCAAGTCCTCAGCGCGTCTTCTTCTTCCCACGTCTGTTTCTGGGATCGACCCTATCTGGCCCTGGGGAGTTGTCCGCCTTAATGTTTTTCAAAACCTCAATTATCTCATCCCTTTTTATCTCAACATGTCCGAGAATGTCAACGGCCTCCTTTCTACACTTGCCACGCACCACATCCTTCTCCTTTGTGAACAATGATGACATGTACTCATTAATGAACTCAACCCCCTCATCGGGCTCCATGCACAAATTCCCTCCATTGTCCTTGAGTGGATTTACCCATTTCCTTAGCTACCCTCTTCCTCCTTATACATGCATATAAAGCCTTGGGATTCTCCTTCATCCTGACTGCCAAAGACATTTCATGGACACTTTTTGCCCTCAAAGTCCCTGTTAAGTTCTTGCCTGCCACCTTTGCTTCCCTCAAGAGCTTTATCCCTTTTAAATTCCTGAACTTTATGTCGGCATCCTTCTTCTTTTTCACTAAACTCATCGTCTCCCTTGTCATCCAATGTTCCCAAATCTTGCTTTCTTTCTCCTCCATTTTTGCAGGGTCATAATTGTCCTGAATTGTTAATGCATGCCTGTTAAAAGATTCCCAAATATCGGATGTGGATTTACCCTCAAAGAGCCACCCTAGCCTACATGCCCTCGCTCTTGCTTACTGCTGTCGTAGTTAGACTTCACCCAATTTATTACTTTCATTCAAGAACTACTTCTATTCTCTTTGACAAGTATCTTGAAACTTATAGAATTCTGATCATTGTTCTCAGAATGGTCGCCCATTGAGACATCAATCACCTGTCCGGACTCGTTTCCCAGAACCAGGTCCATCCAAAGATGTGCGGGTTAGGTTGATTGGCCATGCTAAAAAAATTCCCCTCAATGTCCTGGGATGCGTAGGTTAGAGGGATTAGCAGGTAAATATGTAGGGATATGGGGATAGGGCCTGGGTGGGATTGTGGTCGGTGTAGTCTCGATGGGCCAAATGGCCTCTTTCTGCACTGTCGGGTTTCTATGATTCTATGATTCTCTATCATCACTCATTCCCGAATGATTATCTACATATTGCCTCAATAAGCACCCTTCAGCACACAGAACAAACTCTACACCATCCAAACCCCTGGCAACAAATGTATCACAGTCCACGTTGAGGAAGCTAAAAGTGACCATCACAAGAACCCTGTTGTTTTACTATTTTCCCATAACCTGCTGACAAATCAGTTCATCAACTTCACGCGAGCTGTTTGGGTGTCTGTGGCGCTATTCCAAAAGTGTGATTGCAACACTCCGCGTTCTACCCACATGGCCCCGCTGCATGATCACACCAAGTTGCCCACCCTCTGTCCAGCTGTGATTTTTTTCACTAATCAGGAAAACAACACCGCCACCTCGCTTTTCACCCTCTTAATTAGCCTGACGCACGGTAGCACAGTGGTTAGCACGGCTGCTTCACAGCTCCAGGGGCCTGGGTTCGATTCCCGGCTCGGGTCACTGTCTGTGTGGAGTTTGCGCATTCTCTTCATGTCTGCGTGGGTTTCCTCCGGGTGCTCCGGTTTCCTCCCACAGTCCAAAGATGTGCAGGTTAGGTTGATTGGCCATGCTAAAATTGCCCGTAGTGTCCTGGGATGCGTAGGTTAGAGGGATTAGTGGGTAAAATATGTAGGGATATGGGGGTAGGGCCTGGGTGGGAATGTGGTCGGTGCAGACTCGATGGGCCGAATGGCCTCTTTCTGTGCTGAAGGGATTCTAAGAAATCCTGGAATGCTAAACTGCCACTCCTGCCCTCCTTTCATTCAAGTTTCCATAATTGACCAAACATTTGATTTCTATGTAACAATTCAAGCTATAAATTCATCCACGTTACCTGAGATACTACATGTGGTAAACCAAACACAACTCAGACCATCTGTGCTGTCATGTTTAGTACACTCCCCCTGTGCATTATTCCTCTTAGCCTTTCTGGACCCATTCACTGAGTTCTCAATAGTCCCTGTACCTGTGGCCTTTTTGATTTGTGTTTTTTGCTTCCCTTCCTTCCACTTTCCCCCTTACTGCCTTTTTTTTCTACCCCCACTTTAATTCCCTCTGACTTGCCACATTGGTTGCCAGCCCAGATAATGAATGGTGTACGGTCTGGAGGAAGTTACGAAGAAAGGGAGGGGTTAGGGGCTGGAGAGGGTTACAGAGATCAGGGGGTGTGACGGACTGGATGAAGTTTCAAAGACAGGGAGGGGTGTACGGACTGGAGGAAGTTACAGAGATAGGGAGGAGTGTATGGGCTGCAGGAAGTTGCAGAGATAGGGAGAGATGTAGGGGCTGGAGGAGGTTACAGAGAAAAGGTGGGTGGAGCAGCTGGAAGTATTTACAGAGATAGGGAGGGGTGCAGGGATTGGAGGAAGTTACAGAAATAGTGCAGGGTGAATGGGCTGGAGAGGGTTACAGAGATAGGCAGGTTAAAGGGACTGGAGAAAGTTACAGTGATCGGGATGGGTGTACGAACTAGAAGTGGCTTCAGACATCGGGGCGATATGTGAACTGGAGTACTTTACAGAGATGGAAGGTGCATTGTTGCTGGAGGAGGTTACAGGGATAGGGAGGGGTATCGGATGTGGAGGAGGATACAGAGATATGGAGGGCCTATACTGGTTGCAGGAAATTACAGCGATGGGGAGGGGTGTAGTTGCGGGAGGAAATTACAGGGATGAATGTGGTTTTAGAGGCTGGAGGAAGATGCAGAGACAGGGACCGGTGCCGTGGCTGCAGGAGGACACAGATAGGGAGAATGGTGGTGGTTGGAGGAATTTACAGAGACCGTTTTTTATTTCTGGAGGCGCCTCACAGAGATAGGCAGTGTTGTACTGGACTGGAGGAGCTTCCAGAGATAGTGAAAGTTAAAGTTTATTTATTGTTCACAAGAAAGGCCGACATTAACACTGCAATAAAGTTACTGCAAAATTTCCCCAGTCGCCACACTCCGCGGCTCCAATCGGGATAGACGTAAGCTCTGGAGGAGAAAGAACAGGTTGAGGGGCTGGAAGAGGTTACAGCGATAGGGAGGGGTCCAGTGCCTGGAGGAGATTACAGAGATAGGGAGGTGCGTTGGGGTTGAAGGAGGTGACTGATATAAGGAACCGTGTGTGGGCTTGTGGAGGTTAGAGAAATAGGGAGAGGTTGAAGGAACTGAAGGAGGTTAGAGAGATAGGGAAGGCTGTACGGTGTAGAGAACGTGACTAAGTTGGGGAGGTCTTTCGTGGCTGGACGACGTTGCAGGGAATGTGCGGGTTCTTGTGGCTGGAGGAGTTTACAGGGACATGGAGTGGTGCATGGGCTGGAGGATTTTACAGACACAGGGAGTGTCATAGAGGCTGGAATAATTTATAGAGCTATGGACAAAGGTAGGGGAGGGAGAGGGTTACACAGATACTGAGGGTGTCGGGGCTGGAGTGTGTTACAGTGATATGGAAGGGTGAAGGGGCTGGAGAAAATTATAGAGATAGGGAGGGTTATCTTGGCTGAAGGACATTACAGAGATAGGGAGATGCATAGCGGGGGAAGGAGGTTACAGATATCGGGAGGGGTATATAATCTGGGGGAATTCACTGAGTCAGGGAAATGAATGGGGGCTGGAATAGGATATAGAGATAGGGAGTGGTGCAGGGGCTGGAACGGATGACAAGGATGGGGTGTGTTGTCAGTGCTGGAGGGGGGCTACAGAAATAGGGAGGGGTGTTGTGGCTGGACGAGGTTGCAAGTTTTGGGAAGAGTATAGAGGTTGGGGTAAGTTACAGACATAGGGAAAAGTGTAGGAGCTGGAGGGGCTTAGAAAGATAAGCAGTGGTGTAGTGGCTGGAGTGGGTTAAAAATATGGGGAGTGGTGAAGGAGCTGGAATTTGTTACTGAGATATGGAGAGATGAAGAGACAGGAGTAGGTTACAGAGATAACGAGGGTTATACGGGGCTGGAGTTGGTTATAGATAACGGGATAGCAAGGTGTGTAGTGGCTGGAGGAATTGATATAGGTAGAAAGGTGTTTCGGGCCTGGAGGAGGTTAGAGTGATACTGAAGTTTGCAGTGGTTGGATGAGCTTACAAAGATAGGGATGAATTTATATAGATAGAAAGGTGTATGTCTGGAGAGGTTACGGAGATAGGGAGGCTTGAAGAGGTTACAGGAAATTTTTGATATACGGGAGTTGTATTGGGCTGGAAGATGCTACAGAGATAGGAAGGGTTGTAGGTTGGGGAAGAAGTCACACAGTTATGGATGGGCTTATGGGCTGGCGGAGGTTACACAGATGGTGCGGGCTGTTTTGGCTGATGAGTTACAGAGAAGGGGTTTTGTAGGGGCTGAAGAGGATGGAGAGTTGTGGAGGGGTCTCCCGGCTCGAGGAGATCTCAGATAGTGAGCGTTCTGGGGACTCTAGAAAGTTGCAGATTTCGAGCGGTTTGTATAGGTTTCAGTGTGTCACAGAGATGTGGCGATGTGTATGGGCTGTATGATGTTACAGAGATAGTTAGATTGTAGTAACTGGAGGAAGTTACAGACATAAGGAGGGAAGTAGGTGCTGTAGGGGGATACAGATACATGTGGGTGGTAGGAGTGGCAGTGGTTTGCAGATTTAAAGAGAGATGCATGGGCTGGGGGAGGTGACAGATAGAGGAAGGGTGTAGGGGCTCGAGGAATTTATATCGGTAGGGCGGTGACTAGGGGCTGGAGGATGTTATCGAGAGAGGGAAGTTTGTTGGGGCTGCAGGAAGACACTGAGATGGGGTTGTTTGTAGAGGCTGGAGGAAGTTACAGATAAAGGGAGCATTGTCGTGGGCTCGAGTTTGTTACAGATACAGGGAGGCCTGTGGGGGTTGTAGGAAGTTACAAGTTCTGGGATGGGTATATCAGCTCGAGAAGTTTACAGAGATAGGGTGGGTTGTTGTGGCGGGTGGAGGTTGCAGAAGAAAGTCTTGTTGCAGAGGCTGGGCGTGGATGCAGAGATAAGCAGGGTTGTATGGAGGACCTAGATAGGGAGGGTTGTAGGGGCAACAAAATGTTAGAGGTAGTGAGTGGTGTAGTGAATGGGGGGGATTACAGAGGCAGGCATGTTTGTCGGGGCTGGATGAGGACCAGGAGATAAAGGGGTTGTAGGAGTCTGGAAGAGGTTACCGAGACAGGAAAGTGTAAAGGGCTGGAGGAGCTTGCAGAAACAGGGAGGGTTGTATGATTTGGAGAAAGTCACAGAGATGCGGTGAAGTGCAGTTGATGGAGGAATTAAGAGAGATAGGGAGTGGTTTCGGTGCTGCAGGGGGGTTAGAGAGATTTGGAGGGTTGTCGGGACTGCATAGGGTTCCAGAGCTAGAGAGGGGTGCAGGCGCTGGAGGAGGTAACAGAGATGGGTGCGGCGGTTTATGTGGCCTGGGGGAAGTTAAAGATTTAGAGCTTGTTATAGAGGGTGGGAGGATGTTATAGATACAAGGAAGATTTTAAGGGATGGAGGAAGTTGCAGTGAGAGGGAGGGGTGTCGGGGATGGTGGAGGTTACAAGGAAGGGTGAGGGTGTAGAGGCTCGAGGAAGTTACAAAGATGGGGACTCACGTAGGGGGTTGGAGGAGGTCACGGGGATTGGGAAGCATGGAGGTGGCTGCGGTATGTCACAGAGATAGAGAGGGCTGCAGGGAGCAAATGACGTTTCAGAGATAGGGCGGGGTTTAGGGAGCCAATGAGTTTCCAGAGATAGTGAGGGGTGTCCGGGAAGGAGGTTATAGATTGAACGGTGATATTGACTGCAATGTGTGTGTGTATCCAATAGCAACGTCCATTGAAATTATCAGATCGATACTGTCATGTTGAGAAGTTAAAGTGTGGAGTGTAAATGACTGGCCTGGAACATGGATTAAAATGCCAACTCCAGTCTCGCCAAGTCAATCCCACAGTTGTCTGTATTTCAGTGAGAAATTATGATGTCTATTTGTTACTGCAGGAATGGTCTGAATGTGACTGTTTTCAGAGGAAGAATTTTGTGTGTCAACTCCCCAGCACATGAGATTGCAAGCGGCTCAGATCAATGGATACTAGGGATGACAATGGAACACAGGCCTTGCCAGGGACGCGCCCACATTGCATGAACCCAGGAACAAAGAAATCAGCTGATCAGATAGTTGTTTATAGCTCAGTCTTCATGCAGTGCGATTCCCTTGTGTTGAAATCCCATTAGTGCCACTCAGCAGAGAAACAACAGATTCAATGGAAAATATCATATCCACATGAAGTTCTTTATGGTGAAGTTCTGAACTATATGATCATGTCACCACGTTGATATTAAAGATCAAAGTATAATCCAGCACAGGAACAGGCGCTTCGGCCCACCAAGACCACGCCCATACGCGGTTGCCGCCCCTCTGTTCGCCTCCCGTTCATGTGCCTATCCACATACAAGTTTGAATGTTGCTAACATGCCTGTTTCCACCACATCCACTGGCAGTGTGTTCCAGGCACCCGCCAGCCTATGTGTAAAAACCATTCCCCACCCGGCTCCCCTAAACTTTCCCCCTCACACCTTGAATCTGTTCCCTCTTGTGATTGGCACTTCCACCCTGGGAAAAAGCCTTCGACTAACCTGTCGAAGCCTCTCATAATTCTGTCGACTTCTACCCCTCAGCCTTCATAGTTCCACCACAAACAATTGGAGTTTATCTAACCTTTCCAGTGAACAAAAAACCCTCCAGGGTGAACATCCTGGTGAACATTCTTTGCATTCTCTCCAGAGCATCAATGTGCTGCTGGTAGTATGGCGACCAGAACTGCACACAATATTCCCATCCCAATCTGGCAACATAACTCGATGCTCTGGCCGATAAAAGCAGGCATGCAAATAGATCATAGATCATAGAAACCCTACAGTACAGAAAGAGGCCATTCGGCCCATCGAGTCTGCACCGACCACAATCCCGCCCAGGCCCTACTCCCATATCCCTACATATTTACCCAACTAATCCCTCTAACCTATGCATCTCAGGACACTAAGGGCAATTTTTAGCATGGCCAATCAACCTAACCCGCACATCTTTGGACTTCTTCATCATATTATCCACCTGTGTTGCCACTTTCAGGGATAGGTGTACATGTACTCCCAGAAACCTCTATATGTCAATGCTCCTAAGGGTGCTGCCATTCACTTATAATTCGCACCTGAATTTGATTTTCCTCAATGCATCACCTTGCATTTGTTGGGATTAAACTCCGTCTGCTGCCCAATTCTGCAATCTATCTCTATCCTGCTGTACCCTTTGACAATCTTCGTCAATACCCACAAATCCGCCAATTGCAATGTCATGATATATCAATGATCAAACTATCCGATGGGGCCATTGTTAGAATTATTGATCGATGGGAGACTGGCGAACTGATTTGTTTCGAAGCACGAGGCAGTTTCCATCAATTCAGTCGCACAATGATTTGTCCTGTTGTCAACCAAAATAACAGCTACAAATACAAGAGCATTTCAGCAGACCCGGTGGCTTCAGTGAAGAGAAAATGAGTTCACCTTTCAGGCGGCCTTTCAACAGAAATGCTGAAGACACAAGGGTGAGAGTTTTTAAGCCGGGGGGGGGAGTGAGGAGGGGTCAGGAAGGACAACATTGGAATCTGCGTGGTAAGGTGGAGACCAAGAAGATTGAATGAGGAAAGTTCAGATGACACAACAGACAGAGAGGGCAGTCACGGATATTGACATCAAACAGATATTGTGTCTATAATAGAATGTGAGCAGCTAAATAATGCCGCGTGCATCTGAAATGAAGAGGCCCAGGAACAACACAAGGCCAACAAACTCAAAGACAAATCAAACACAAAGAACAAGAGCGAGACAGAGCCTAATGACTTCAATTTGTGAACTCCACCTTGAATCCGGATGTTGTCACATGGCGTGACTTTTCTTGACCTTCGATCGAGCTTGAAAAGAAATTTTTAAATGTAGCAGAACGAGGGCATAAAGGTCAGAGGAGGGTTCTGGGAGATCCTGTTTCTGATGCTGGAAGAAGATGAAGATTTTGAGACTTTTATTCAGACAGGACTTCGGATCTTCCAGTCCGAACAGACAAAACTAGACCGAATCTACACCAACCCCACTCTCCAGCTCTTGGCCCCCAGAATTGACTGTTGGGCCTGGAGGATGTTAAATAGATAGGTGGCATCTGAGTCTCAAAGCAATTTTACGAAGATAATAAACATTGGCTGGTCTGGTGTAGGTTACCGAGTAAGAAGTTTAACAACACCAGGTTAAAGTCCAACAGGTTTATTTGGTAGCAAAAGCCACACAAGCTTTCGAAGCTCTTAGCCCCTTCTTCAGGTGAGTGGGAATTCTGTTCACAAACAGAGTTTATAAAGACACAGACTCAATTTATATGAATAATGGTTGGAATGCGAATACTTGCAACTAATCAAGTCTTTAAGAAACAAAACAATGGGAGTGGAGAGAGCATCAAGACAGGCTAAAAAGATGTGTATTGTCTCCAGACAAGACAGCCAGTGAAACTCTGCAGGTCCACGCAACTAAGGACGTCGGTTACCGAGTCAGCGATGATTGTCGTGCCAGGGAGTTTTTACAAGGCTTTGCTGAATTTCTATTCATTGGTGGGAGATGGGCGTCGCTGTCTGGCAGTATTTATTGCCTATCTCTAGTTGCCCTGAAGAAGATGGTTGTGAGATGCCTCCTTGAGTGACTGATTGATTGACTGTCTACCTCGTGAGACCATATCACAGGGCTGTTGAGAGTCAAACACATTACAGTGGCTCTGGAGTCACATGCAGGCGAGATCATGTAAGGACAGCAGATTTCCTTCCCTAAAGGACACCAGTGAACCAGACGTTGACAATGTACAATGGTTTCATGGTCATCAGTAGATTCCTAATTCCAGATATTTTGTATTGATTTCAAATTCCACCAGCTGCCATGACTGTATTCGAACCCGAATCCCCAGGACATGCACTCATTTTCAGTATCAATAGTCTAGCGATATTACAACCAGCCCTGACCTCCACAGGTGATAGGGTGTACGGCTGCAGGAGGACACAAAGATAGGGAGGGTTGTAGGTTACAGAGATACAGAGCTATGTAGGGGCTGAAGGAGGTCAGAGAGATGACATGTTTGGAGGCGTTGGAGCAGCTTACATAGATAGGGAGGGTTGTGCTTGCCGGAGGAGGACACATAAATAGGGAGGGCTGTTGTGGCTGCAGGATGTTTTGTAGATCGGGAGAGGTGTAGGTTCTTGAGCAGATGATCAAGATAACGAGGGCTGTAGGAGCTGGAGTAATTTACAGATATAGACAGGAGTGCAGGGACTGGAGAGGGTTACAGAGTTAGGAGGGCTGTAGGGAGTGGAGAGTATTACAGAGTTAGGGAATGGTGTAGGAACTGGAGGACGTTACAGAGATAGGGACGACTGGAGGATCTGTCGGGTGTTACTCAGTGAGTGAGTGAGTGTTTTAGAGGTTGAAGTGTTGGAAGAGATAGGGAGAGATCATAGACGGGGGGAGAATACAGAAATAGGAATGGTGTAGCGGCTGGAGAATTTTATATTGGAATGGAGGGGCGTAGGTGCTGGAGGAGATTACAGAGATACGGATGTTTGAAGCGGCTGATGGCAGTTGCAGATATCGGGAAGGTTCCATGGCGCTGGAGGATGTTATTGAGATAGGGAAAGGTATATGGACTGGAAGCGGTTACATAGATAGGCAAGTGTGCAGGGACTGGAGGAAGAGCGAGAAGTAGGGAGGGGTGTGGTCGCTTCTGGAAGTTACAGAGGTAGCGACGTGTGTGAGGTTTTGGAGGAGGTTGCAGAGATAGGGGCGGGTGTAGGGAGCAAATTAGGGTACAGAGATAGAGTCGGGCTGCAGGGGTTGGCGGATTTACAGTGCGAGGTAGTTGTTTCGGGGCCTGGAGAAAGTTGACGGCACAGGGAGAGGCGGAGGGGCTGGAGTTTGTTGCAGCAATTGGGAGGTGTGTAGGCGATGGAGTCATTTGCAGAGATAGCGAACTTTGTAGGGGTTGGAGGAAGGCACACAGATAGGGAGAGTTTAGGTGACTGGAAGAGATTACATAGATACAGAAGGATGGAGGGACCAGAGTGACGTACAGAGAGATCCAATGTTGTAGTGACTGAAGGAATTTATAGAGATTTGGAGGGGCGAAGGTGCTGTAAAAATGTCACTGCGAAAGGGAGTTGTGTAGTGACTGTTGGTGATTACAGTGATCAGGAGGGGTGAAGATGCTAGAGGTTGCATCAGAGATCGCAATGGGTGTAGGGGCTGGAGTGGGTTACAGAGATAGGGATGGGTGAAGGGTCTGGAGGATGTTACAGCGATAGGGAGAGATGTAGTTGCCGGAGGATCTGATGGAAACAGGAAGGTTCGTGGGGTCTCAAAGGTGTCAGAAAGATATGCAGGAATGCAGTGACTGCAGTGAGTTACACTGATAGAGAGAGGTGAAGGGGCTGGCGGAAGTTACAGAGATAGGTTTGTGTGTAGGGGATGGCGAAAGTTACAGAGTGAGGGAGTGGTGTCGGAGCTTGAAACTGTCACTGAAATAGATAGTGCTAAGGGGCTGAAGGAGATTACAGAGATGGGGAGGGGTGTAGGGGCAGGGGATTGTCGATGCTGGAGGGAGTTGCAGTTCTGGAGAGGATTTAGGGTCGGGAGGGGACTCCAGATAAAGAGGGAGTGTTTAGGCTGTAGAGGGTTACAGTTATTGGGAGGAGTGAAAGGGCTGGAGGAAGTTAAAAAGAAAGGAGGGGTGTAGAGAGCAGGAGGCGGGAGACTGGGAGGGTTGTATGGTCTGACGGAAATTACAAGGCTCGGGAGAGGTGCAGGGGCTGAAGCAGGTTATTTCTATTGGTGGTTTTGTCGGGGCTGGAGGAATAACCAGAAATAGGGAGGGTTGCCGTGGGCTGGAGGACGTTAAAGAGGTATGAGTAGTGTAGGGACTGCAGGAAGTGACTGAGTTAGGGAGGGGTTTAGGGGCTGGGGGAGATTACACAGCGAGGGAGGGGTGTAGGGGCAGGGGATTGTTACAGAGATATGGAGGTGTTTAGTGTCTGCAGGAGATTACAGAGATGGCAATGTGTGTATTCGCTGTAGGATATTACAGAGATAGGTTGGGTGTAAGGGCTGGAGGAGATTACAGAGATCGGAAGGGGTGAAGGGGCTGCAGGACGTTTCAGGCATAGGGAAGGTTGAAGGAGGCTGGAGGAAGCTACATAGATGGGGAGAGGTGTAGGCGCGAGAGAAGCTTACACAGGCGTGTAGTGGCTGGAGAAGTTTCCAGAAATAGAGAGGGCAGTAGGGGCTGGAGAAGATTACAGAGTCGGGGAGGTGTTTTCAGGGCTGGATGAATTTACGAAAACAGTGTTGAAGGGGGCTGGAGGAGGTTATCGAAATGTGAGGGTTTTGGAGGTTGGAGGAAGTTACAGAGATAGGGTGGATGCAATGGCTGGAGGGGTTACAAAAATAGGGAGTTGTTTAGGGGCTGGAAGGGCTTACAGAGATACGGAGGGGTGTAGGGGTTGGATGAGGTTACAAAGATCGGGAGGGAATTGTAGATTGTTAGAGGTTAGAGAGATTGAGAATTTTGAAAGTGCTGGAAGAAGTTTGAGATGTAGGGAAGTTTGAAGGGGGTTGGAGGAGGCTGCACAGATAGGGACGGATGGAGCTGCTGGAGGAGATTGCAGCGTTAGCGATGGGGTTGGAGTCTGAAGCAGTTTACAATGATAGGGAGAGTGTGTAAGCAGCAAATGAGATTACAGAGATTGTGAGGCATTTTATTCGTTCTCTGCTCACCCTCCATTTAGACGCGAATTTGTTTCATTTCAGTGACAAGCCTTTCTGCCTCAGAGGAAACCCTTTATGTATCGATCTTTACTGGTCTCCAGTCTGTCACAGAGCTTCTGATTTTCTCTTTCCTGACACCTCCTCACTTTCTCTGGCTTAAAGAAACCCTTTTCCATTTCTGGCTGTCTTCATTTTGCTGATGAACTGAAACTTTACGACTCAGACCGACCCGTTCATTGGAACAAATCAGTTCACGCGTCTCCAGGTGGTGCTCATTTCTATCAATTTTCCCATCAGAGGGTTGGATGATTGATACGAAATGGGTGACGCGATTATATACCTCAGAACGTCGAAATCAGTGAGCTGAGGTGGATACTCAAAGAGACCTTGGAGTCCTCGTTCATCAGTCATTGAAAGGAATTGCGCAGGTGCAGCAGGCAGTAAAGAAGGCAAATGGTATGTTGGCCTTCATAATAAGAGGATTTGAGTATAGAGGTCGGGATGTTTTGCTACATCCATGGGCGTTGGTGAGGCCACATCTGGGTCATTGTGTATATTTTTGTTTTCCTAATCTGAGGAAAGATGTCCTTGCTATGAAGGTCTTCGAGTGAAGGTCTAACAGGCTGATTCCTGGGATGGAAGTTCTCTCATCAGAGGAGAGATTGATTCGGTTAGGATTGTATTCACTGAAGGTTTGAAGAATCAGAAGGGATCTCATAGAAACTTATAAAAGCCCACCCAGTGTGAACGGAGTGTTGGAGTGAGAACAGCACTGTCTCGGGGTGGACACACCCATTCTCTGTTACATTCTCCAAACATGCCCACCTCAGTTTAACTGGAACAACCTCTGCTCCGTACAACCCCCCCTTATCACTGCATCTTCCTCCAGCACCTTCAACCCTCCCTTTATCTGGGCCCACCTCAAGCCCTTACAGTACTCCCTATCTCTGGAACTTCCTCCAGCCCACTCAAAATTATTTAACGCTGGAACCTCGTCCAGCCGATCTCCCGGTCCGACTTTGTAACTGCTTCCAGCCTCGACACCCTTCCTATATCTGTAACCTCATCCAGCGCAGAAAAATTCCCTCACACTCTAATCTCATCCAATCCTTAATCTTTGTCTAAATCTATAACTGCTTCCAGCCTCTACAGCCCTCCTACCTCTGTAACCCCACCCAGACCAGAAACAATCCCTAACACTGTAATCTCATCAAACCCTTCCTCTTTGTCAAAATCTATAACTGCTTCCAGTTTCTACAACCTTCGAATCTCTGTGATCTCCTCTAACACAAACAACTCTTGATACCTGACTAATATCTTCCAGCCTGATTAAACTCCCCAACTTGTTGATCTCCAACAGCGACCACAAACCTTTCCCTCACTGTATCGCCCTGTAGCCCCAATAACAGACCCTATCCCTCGAAACATATCAGTCCTAAACTTTCCTTATCTACGATTCCTTCTGCAGCGCCAAGAACTCATGCTATTTCTGTAACCACCTACATCCATTACTGTCTCTGAAACCTCCTCCAGGACAGACAAAACTTACAATGTTCTGTACCCAACTCCAGGCTCATCAATTCTCCCCATATCCGTAATGACGTCCAGCGTCTACCGTCCTCCTAATCAATGTAATATTGTCCAACTTCTATAAAACTCCAGTCCCCTTCCTCCGCCCTACCTTAGTGCTAACTCTCGTATTCACTCACACAGCAGCATACCCAAGCACCATCTCTGCTGATGGTGAGTGGGGCTTTCACTATTCTCCTCTTCTCTGTATCAGTCCTGGCTCAGGGCACCAGATGAAGCCATATTCCATCAGCTGAGAATCCCCATATTTATCCATGTCACGTTCCCTGCCACTACTCAATCTTGCCCCTGGCCTATGAAGTGCTGATCCCCCTCAGGTTAAAAACACCAACAGTCTGCTCTCCCTCTCAAAAGAGAGGGCATCCTCTGATCCTCTGGTCAACTGGGACATTGCCTTATGGAACCATAGACAGTGGCATTCTTCAATGACACTGGACGAAGGAAGCAGAAGAGGAAAAGGAGGATGTCTCCTGCTCTGTCTGTGGAGACCTCAGCCACGAAGGCTATTTGGAGGTCAATCTCTGTCTGACGTTGCCTGATTTTCTGGAAGAAATTAGCCTGGCTTGTTTGCGAGCAGATGGGTTTGTCTCAAGGTCCCGCTCACACAATCGAATTCTCCCTTAGAGTCATTGAGTCATAGAGGTTTACAGCATGGAAACAAACTATCTGACCCATGGAACTGCCGAAATTATTTTGAAAAGAAACAAAAATGGAATCACCTCTACTCCCGCCACCGGAGGTTCGTCCCAGACAGTCACCACCCTCTGAATAAAATAATACCCCTCTCACCCTTTTGTATCTCTCCCATTTCACCTCAAACCTATGCCATCCAATTTTGGACTCCCCGACTTATGTGAAAGGATGTTGACCTAGATCTTATTGGTGCCCCATATTATTTAATAGAACTCGATATGATCACCTCTAATCCTTCCTCCGTTCCAGGGAAAGAAAGTCCCAGTCTATCCAGCCTCTTCTTATAACTCAAACCATCAAGTCCTGAGACCATCCGAGTAAATATATGCTGCACTCTTTCGACTTTAATGACATCCTTTCTATAATAGGGTGACCTTCGTTTTGGACATGGTGTTTCAATCGCCGTTACATTGCTATATTCAATAATTTTCCCTTCCAATGGGTTATCAGTGTGTAACTCTCTGCTTCTTGCCAATATTCTGGAACTCTCTCCTAACCTTGGAGTTGCTCACTAGCACAGCGGCCTATATATATTTGGGTTCACACAGTCGGATATGGAGCGTAGCAGAAAGACGCACTGGGGAAATCACTGTCAGAATTTCCCCAGCTGAGGATTTGCAGCCTGATGTCCACGTGCACCCACTTCCCCTGGACAATTGCACTGGGCTGGCTCCACCAGACAGCGAGATGGAAATTGGGATTTTTCCATGGTACTGGCAATGTGACGCGAATAGCTACTGTGAAAAGTGAGCAGTGACATTGGCGGAATGGCGATATCCTTCCAAGTCAGGATGGTGGGTGACATGGAGGCGAATTTGGCGGTGTTCCCATGTATCTGGTGCCGTGGACCTCCTAGAAATGAGTGGCCGTGTGCTCACAAGGTGCTGCCCAAGGATCTTTGTTGAATTGCTGCAACGCAATTGGAAAATTTAAAAGAAAACCAAAAGCACAAAGAGAGATCGGAGCCTGGGACGAACGTCCTGAGAGGGTGCTGCAGACAGACGTCGCGGAATGATTGAGAAGAAAATTGGGTTGCAGCCTGAACATAAAGATTGCACGTTTTTGGGACATACAATTGATCTGCGGGTACCATTCTAGAACTTATAATATAATCCCATGTTTTATTTCCGTTCATTACAGTGAACTTAGTCGCGATTGTGATTCTCCAGTGGAAAAAAACTGCTCTCTCTCCAAGGGTGTCACTCGGTACCTGGTGGCCATGTCAGCGGCGGATCTCCTGGTCATTACCATTGACCTGATATTGAGACACTTTCCAATTCGTTTCTCCATGGAGTTTGATTTTATGTTCCTCAGCCCTGTGTGTAATATCCACCGTCCTGCTTTATGCAGCCACTGACTGTTCTGTCTGCTTCACCGTCACTTTCACCTTTGATCGATTTGTGGCCATTTGTTGCCCGAAGCTGAAAATTAAATATTGCAATTAGAGAACGGTGGCTGTGGTTCTGGGAACGTTGGCTGTGCTGAGCTGTTTAAACAACATTTTCTGGTATTTTATTTTAACAGCAGTGTACTCGCTGGACAACCATCCCTGGTTTTGTGACGAGCGATACAGTGTGTCCAGCTCTGTGTTGTGGGTGACAATCGAGTGCATCCGCTATTTTCTGACATCATGTGCCGCATTTGTCCTTATTCTGCTGCTCAACATTCTCATTGTCAGAAATATTCTCGTGATGAACACAGCCCACAGCAGACTCCGGGCACATAATAATGGGGAGGAACTCAGAGACCCAGAGTTGGAGAGTCGAAAGAAATCCATCATTTTGCTGTTCGTTCTCTCGGCTAATTTCATTCTGTTATAGGCAATGTTAACATTTTATACAATTTCATTTCTCATCTGTGAGATTGGCAATTCCTGTTAAAGAACACCTCGTTTTGTCAAGGAGATCAGCTTCATGATGCAGCTTATGAGTTGCTGCACAAACACGTCTATTTATGCTGTGATGCAGACTAAGTTCAGCGAGGAATTTAAGAGTATGCTGAAATATCTCTTCACTTCAATTCAGCAATTAAATAAACGGTGACCAGAATTGATCACTGAGAAATTCCAGAAAGTTCCTATTATATCTCCCAATTCCAGCGGGAGCCGCGGGGTGCGGGGGTTGGGGGGGGGGTGGGTGGCGAGGGGGGCGGGGGGGACCAGAGTTACGATGGGTAACCTGAGTCAATGACTGTTTCCAGAAAGTTCTCATTGTATTTTCTGTTCCAGACGAGACGAGAGTATCATTGGGGGAATTCAATCACTGAGAGATTCCAGAATGTTCGCCCTCACATTTCCCAGTTACAGTGGAGAGTTAAACTGGGGGACTTGAATCACTGAGAGTTCCCAGAAAGTTCCTCCTGCTCTTCCCCATTCCAGCGGAGGCGAAAGTTACAGTGGGGGTATTAAATCACTGAGAGCTTCCAGAATGTTCTCATTTGAGTTCAATTTTTCATTGTGGGAATGTCGACGTCATTGGAAGCATTCAATCTCGCGAGTTTCCAGAATTTATCATGTTATTTCACACCTCTAGAGGGGAGGAGGTGAGACACAGACCCCACCGAGAAACCTTTCTGCCATTGGCTGAGGCAACTATCAATCATCCTGTAAATTCACACTGATTCGAGAGGAAACATATGATCTGACAGCACTGCTCGCACAATGACGGGGCGAACACTCCCTCAAGTTGACTGGATAGTAATCCTCACTTCGAAATTCAGAAAAAAAGATAACATACTTCCCAGCACCCCACTTCAACCACAGCAGAAGGAGCGATGGCGAAGTAGGATGGTAGAGGCGCATCCCGATGGTGGGGCTTACCCAGATCCACCCCACGTGGACCCAGATGGCGCCGGAGCTGGTGAAGCTCACCTGAATGAATGGACTGAGAATGGAGACCTGAGCCGGCGGCTCAGGGGCTGGGCGGATGCAACGGTTAAATCCCTCAATCACGGAGGTGGATGTGGGTGGGAGGGAGGACTGAGTGAAAATTGAACTTTAACCCCGAACCTGGCCGAATTTGATGGAAATGTGGGCGAAATGGGGGTAAATATGGAAAGGCGAGCCGGCTGGTGCCCCATTCCAGGTCTTTCATTGTTAATTATCAGCTGTTTTGTTAAATGTTAACATTTAAGTTAACATTAACATTGAGGTTAATTTTAACATTGAGGCGAATGTATTCTATCCGTCACCATATCAACTCTGTGTTGAGATAACTTATACACATCTTTGGACATGAAGCGGCAATGTAGCATGGCCAATTCACTGAAACGGCACACCTTTGCGTGCACTCAGGGGCAACACACTCTGGCCAATTCACCTAAACTGCACATCTTTCGACGCACAAAGCGGAAACTTAACATGGCCATTAAACATAACCTGCATATCTTTGGACGCTAAGGGACAATTTAGCATGGCCGATCCTCATACCCTCCACATATTTGGACACAAAGGGGTAATTAAGTATGGCCATTCCACCTCCCATGCTCATCCTTGGAGATTCGGGGGGAAACAGAGCATCAGGTGGGAAGCTACCCGGGGAGAAGGTGCCAACCCCAAACAGTCAGTCATCCAAGGCGGGAATTGGATGCGGGTCCCGGTCATTCAGTAAGGGCCATTCAGCCCTTGGACAACCTGATTGTTTTATAGGCTGGTGGGGAAGCATTCTCTAAGGCCTGAGGATTCAGGGAGCCTTACAAGGATTTGTTTTATTACAGGAGGGAGTGGGATGAAAAATTAAAACGTCCAGTGAAGGTGAGATGAAGACTGGGATGACATAGAGTCATAGATTCATGCAACAAAAAAGGCCCTTCGGCCCATCGAATTTAGAATGGCGAATCCACTTAACTGACATATCATCTGACACTAACAGGTAATTTAGCATGGCCAATCCACCTAACCTGCGCATCGCTGGACACTAACGGGCTATTTAACATCCAAATCCTCCAATTCCACACATCATTGGTCACGAAGCGGCAATTTAACATGACTAATCCACCCAATCTACACATATGTGGACATTAAGGAGGGAACATAGTGTGGCCAATGCACCGAGACTGCAAATCATTGGATTGGGTGAGCAAACCAGAAGCACCGAGATGAAATCCTGGAGGGGAGAACGTGCAAACTCCACACAGACAGTCGCCTGGAATCGAACCAGGCCGCTGGGGCTGTGAGGCAGCAGTGCGAGCCACTGATTCAATTAGATATTAAACGTTGGACACCATTAGATATTTCAATTCCAACGTTGTAAGATGTCCAGTTTCACATTTCCTTTCAGGGTTGGGGAGGTGGGCGGATGGAGGCTCACGTTCTGCAAACAAATCCTCAGTCCACTTCCACTCTCAGCTCCAGGGTTATGCTTACATCACTCCATCTCACAACAAAACCCCTCACACGCAGGATTACCACTCTGCTTGTGTGATTCTTCCACTCTCCTCGCTGGTGGATTAGATTGAGATTGACAGTAACATAGAAACATAGGATACAGGAGCAGGAAGTGACCATTCAGCTCTAAGATCCTGCTCCACCATTCAGACTAATCATGGCTGACCTTGCTACTTAATAGCCAAATCACCACCCCCACCCCCCACCAGCCCGCCGTATCCTTTGATCCCCTTCACCACAACAACGACATCCAACTCATTCTTGAAGATATACAATGATTCGTCTTCGAGTATTTTGTGTGGTAGATAATTCCACAGGCCCACCACACTGGTGGGCCTGTGGAATTCTCCTCATCTCAGTTCTCAAAGGTTTAACCCGTATGCTTAGACTCAGACACCTAGTTCTGGACATCTCCCACCATCGGGAACATTCTTCCTGCATCTAACGTTTCTAATATTGTTAGAATTTTATAGGTTTCTATGATCTCCTCCCTCATTCTTCCAAACTCCAATGTATGCAATGCACACCAATTCAATCTCCCCTCATACCTCAGTCCTGACATCTCAGGAATCTGTCTCGTAAACCGTCTCTGCGCTCCATCTGGAGCAAGAATATCCTTCCTCAGATAAGGAGAACAAAACTGTACACAATACTCTCGGGGTGGCGTCCTCGTGGCTCTGTATCATTGCAGGAATACATCCCATCTTCGCTACCAGAATACTCTCGGTATGAAGTCCAACATACGATTTGCCTTCTGTACCGTCACATGCATCTGCACGCTTTCCTTCAGTGGCTGGTGTACGAGGACACTCAAGTCCCGGGCATGTTTCCCTCTCCTAATTGATGGCCATTCAGTGAGTTCAACCAGCATGGGCACAATGGGATTTGAGATCAAATTAACTTCCACTTCTTACCCAGGCTGAGGACCCTGCTCTATCCCTGGAACCCCACTAATTTACCAAGGCTTGTCCATCTAATCTGCGCATCACAGATTTAGAGAGACAATGTGATAATGCAATGGCGTGTGCGTGTGTGTGTGTGTTGCACAAAACCGTGTGTTTTAATCTCTAATAATGCATAAAGACACAATAACATATTTAGAAACAATTTCTTTATTTAACACTTTATTTACCAAACTCAAACTTACAGCAGTTGCAACAATTCAACTCTTAACTGAACATTAACTCTTCAATGAACATTCGCTCCTTAACTGAGCATTAACATTTCACTGAACATTACCTCTTTAATGAACATTAACTTTTCACTGAATATTAACTTCTCTCTGAACATTCTAACTGAACATTTACTCTCAATCTTTAACTGAAAATGAATGCTGCCCGCTTTAGAATGAAATGTCCAGGCCCGTTCCCGATGTAGAATCTGTCTTATGGTCTTTCTCTGAAGATGTTCTGCAAGGCACACTTGCAACTCTTGACGTCTGGAAGCAAAGCTACTACTGGAAACAAAGGGTGGCACTTGTGGCTTCATCCCTAAAAAGATCCCGACATTCCAGAAAGTTCTGTGACACTCAGCCAATGGTGTAAGTGGAAACCCATCACATTCCTCAACCAACTCACAAATAACTCCATGATGCTGAGTTCAAATACCACTTCCGTCTCGGTGCCTCATCCCCTATCTGGTGCCATCAGGTCCAACTCAAAGTAAAGAACGTCCCATATTTGGCCAACACATCATTGGAGTGTGGGAGGAAACTGCAGCACCAGAAGAAAGCCATGCAGACACAATGAGAATGTGCAAACCCCACACACACACAGTCACCCAAGGCTAGAATCGAACCTGGGTCCCTGGCGCTTTGAGGCAACAGCGCTAACCACTGTGCCACCATCCCTCCTGATTAATCGTGTTGTCATCCTTTGCTCTGTTGTCTATACTGCCCTGTCCTCTGACCTGCCAACACCTTTGCAAAATTGTTCATTGTGTTCTCTCTACGTTTGATGCGATCTTAGGCTTGTTTGAGTCAAGCACAGATCCGCCACTTGGGATTATTTGTGTACCATAATAGGTCTTGCATCGCCTCCTCTCTGACTGAATCTGGTATACTGAACCGCATCTTGGGATAAGTAATGCGTCTACTCCTCCCGGAGTGAACCTGGTACATCTCGCACCCCAACCCACTCCGCCAGTCTCCTGCTGTACTGGTATATGGGCCCGACTCACTCTGTGTCGCTGGTACCTCTATCCCACTTCCCATGGTGAAGCAATCCTAGCAAAACGTCACCCAATGAGCTTGGTGCAGATGTCTGCCACATATGTATCTTCTGAGTTACTCTGTTTGTCGCCCTGGATCACCACCACCCCATTGATGGATCTGGTAGATCTCCTGGAGCATCTGTTAAATCGTATCATCTCCCCAGGACAAGAAAGTGGATCTCCACCCTCAGAAGTGAGCTTGTACGGATTTGAAATTTTAACTCTCTTCCACTCTCTCTCTCTCTGCAGATGCTGTAAGATCTTCGAAGATTTTCCAGGATTTCCAGTTGATCATAGAATCCTACAGTGCAGAAGGAGGCCATTCGGCCCATCATATCTGCAGCGACAAAACAATCCCACCCAGGACGTATCCCCACAATCCCACACCTTTACCCTTCTAATTCCACTGACACTACGGGGCGACATAGCATGGCCAATCCGCCTAACCTGCACATCTTTGAACACGAAGGGACAATTTATTGTGGCGACTTCACCCAACCTGCACATCATTGGACACTAACGGGCAATTCAGTTTGTTCAATCCACCCAACCTGCACATCCCTGGACACTCAGGTACAATTTGCCATGGCTAATCGATCTAACATACACATCTTTGGACGCTAAGGGACAATTTGTATTCGCCAATCCATCAAACCTACACATGCTAAGAGTGTGGTCGGAAACCGGAGCACCCGGAGGAAACGCACGCAGACATGGGGAGAACGTACAAAAAATGCGTCGTTCATCCAAGGTGGGAATTGAACCTGGTCCCTGGCACTGTGAGGCAGCAGTGCTAACCATTGTGCCACGTGCCACCTATTTCTATGATTATCAATACATTGTGACGCTTCCCCACTATAGCTGATAATAAATAATGTTGTGTGTGATCGAGAGCTGTGCTGGAACCTCAACTTGTATTAGGGAGCCAGACTAGACAGCAATTACTTGGCATAAATGTGAAGATAAGATGTTTCATCTCAGGAGTAATTCCACTGACAAGTTAGAAATATTTTATGCGACCTTTATTGAATAACACCGTTTAAATATAGCTCTATCAAATGAAGTGGCATAACCATTTACAGTTGAACAATATTTTTAAAAATTAAAGGAACTTTACCGACTTGACTGGACCAGTTCCAGATTAACCCCATTCACGCGTAGATTAATACCAATTTCAAATGAGTGCCATTAGCAAACCTAGACATTCTTCTAACACTTTGTGTTAAAAGTCTTAAAGCTTTCAGAGGGTGATTTTGTGGAGAGACTGAAACTGACTTTTCAGGAACAGTCTGCACATGCCCTTGACCTCAGCAAATCTCAAAACTGCCAAAGGTTTCTTTCTCTCTCCCACAGACCCTGCTCTGCACTTGACCCACATTATCACATGACCCCGTCGATCGACTTTCCAAGGAGGCGTTTGTGCAAACAAAAGTCCACCAAGTCGATTGAAGGAACAATTTCATCGCTGGAACGCGTCATTAACTTGCTCTGCAACAATTGGACGAAATGTCTTTCAGACACTTTCACTGCCAGCTCAGTAACTGTGTGAAAGCACAACTACCTCTTCCTGGGTTACATGCTATATCACACGCCTTCTCCCAGATTACATCAATTGTAAACACACACTCCAAAAAAATTTCAACACACCTATTCAAACTCTCTTTCACCCTCCCGTGTAAGCAATCTCTTTGAAAACAAGCCTTCAAACTAATCAAGGTATATTACGACCACTTCGAAACATTTAATACATCCTTCAATCCCTTTCAAAACTGCTTTAGAGATATGTGAATCCAATATATAGAAACATAGAAACATAGAAAAACTACAGCACAAACAGGCCCTTCGGCCCACAAGTTGTGCCGAACACATCCCTACCTTCTAGACCTACCTATAACCCTCCATCCTATTATGCACCATGTACTCATTCAGGATTCTCTTAAAAGACCCCATTGAGTTCGCCCCCAACACGACTGACGACAGCCGATTCCACTCGCCCACCACCCTCTGTATGAAAAACCTACCCCGAACATCTCCCCTGTACCTATCCCCCAGCACGCTAAACCTGTGTCCTCTCCAAGGAGAAAAGACCGAGCTCCCTCAGCCTATCCTCATAAGGTATGACGCTCAATCCAGGCAACATCCTTGTAAATCTCCTCTGCACCCTTTCAATCATTTCCACATCCTTCCTATAGTGAGGCGACCAGAACTGAGCACAGGACTCCAAGTGGGGTCTGACGAGGGTCTTATAAAGCTGCATCATTATCCCCAGACTCCTATACCCAATCCCTCGATTGATAAAGGCCAGCACACCATATGCCTTCTTACCCACCTCATCCACCTGCGGGGCCGATTTCAGAGTCCTATGGACCCGGACCCCAACGTCCTTCTGATCCTCTACAGTACTAAGAGTCTTTCCCTTTATATTGTACTCCTTCATCCCATTTGACCTGCCAAAATGGACCACGACGCATTTATCTGGGTGGAGGTCCATCTGCCACTTGTGCGGCCAGTCTTACATCCTATCAATGTCCCTCTGCAACTTCTGACATCCCTCCAGACTATCCACAACCCCACCAACCTTCGTGACATTGGCAAACTTACCAACCCATCCCTCCGCTTCCTCATCCAGGTCATTTAGGAAAATGACAAACCGCAAGGGTCCCAGAACAGATCGCTGGGGCACACCACTGGTGACCGACCTCCATTGAGAAAAAGACCCATCTATACCCACTCTCTGCTTCCTTTGGGCAAGCCAGTTCTGGATCCACAGGGCAGCAGCCCCTTGGACCCCGTGCCCTCTCACTTTTTCCAGAAGCCTTGCATGGGGGACCTTATCAAACGCCTTGATAAAATCCATATAAACCATATATGGACATATACCTTTGAAAGCACGAATGAAAAACAGTTTAAACACGTTGAAACCTCTTCACACCCCTTTTACCCCATTAGCGCCCCCGCCTCCCCGCATGAACCATTTTAAAAACACATTTGAAAGCCCTTTACAATGAATCCCGCCCACCTCTAAAACACCCAAACACAATATATTCAAATAATCCCATTTCAAGCCCCGTTTTAAGCTATTGTACTGGCATTCAGGAATCACTTTTCAATGCTCATTAACCCACATTAACACACTCATTCTCCAACACACACACACTAACACAGTCACTCTCCAATACATACACACTAACTCACACACTAACACACTCACTCACACACACACGCACTCACACGCACTCCTACTGACACACACTATCCCAAATAAACGTATTCTAACACACTCACGTGCATACACACTCCAAGACACACACACTCACACACACACACTCGCAAACACTTACACCCACACGCTCTCACAACAGACACACACACTCTAACACACGCACATACTCACACACACTCACACATACATTCACACAAACACTCCCTCAGACGTTCTCACAGACACATACAGACACTCACACACTCACTTCTACTCATACACACATTAACACACACAATCTAAGACACACACACACTTGTACTCATGCACCCACACATAATCACACAAAACATATTCATACACACAGGCACTCACACACTTACATACAAACACACAGACTCACTAACATACAGACAGATACACTCGCACACAGACTCATTCACACACGCACTCATACACAGAATTTAACACATTCACACACACACACACTCTCAACACACACACTCCAGCACACACACACTCTAACACACACACACTCTAACACACACACACCCTCACACACATTCACAAACACACAGACACACACACACCCTCATACTCACGCTGACACACACTCTGACATTAAGCAGACACACGCAGTGTCCCACACTCACACATACTCATATACATACATACTCACACACACACACTCTAACACGCGCACTCTAACACGCACGTTCTAACACACGCACTCTAACACACGCACTCTAACACATGCACTCTAACACACGCACTCTAACACACACATTCTAACACACGCGCTCTAACACACACACTCTAACACACACTCTAACACATGCACTCTAACACACACAGTCTAACACACGCACTCTAACACATGCACTCTAACACACACAATCTAACACACACACTCTAACACACACACTCTAACACACACACTCTAACGCACACACTCTAACACACACACTCTAACACACACATTCTAACACACACACTCTAACACACACACTCGAACACACACACTCTAACACACACATTCTAACACACACACTCTAACACACACACTCTAACACACACACTATACAGGCACACTGTCGCACACATACACATTGGCATTGACTTGCATGTAAACAACCCTCCCCAGTGACAGTCCGGATGTTTTTGCTTGTTCATTTCCGTTTCTCTGGTCCATTTTGTCCTTTGTTTTCACTTTGAGAGTTGGTTGCCACCAGTTTCTTGCAGGGGAGATGGTTCCTCACCATATCCTGCACCTGGCAATGGAGAAGAATCGCACGGTAAAGAGTCATTCCCGACGGTGTGAAGACACACTCACACTCTCACACTCCAGCCACTTTCCTGAAACATCCCTGAGCCCCAAAAAACAGAGGAATGTCCAACCCCTGGACACCAGACGGGACAAAGTCCTGTCAATGCTCTCTCCCCAATGCCAAGCGGAGATGACCCCTTTCTGCTAACTCCACACAATCATTCAAACAAACTAAGAGCAGTTCATCGGTAAAGTTGATGAATGACTATGAAATGATCTCAACTGTCAACTGGAAATGGTTAAACAAGGCCAACCAGTCATGATTAAACTGTACGAACTAATAGTGGAGAATGGTTAATGAATGAAAATGTGAAATAGTTAGTGCTTCAAGAATGATTAATCAACCCTAACTAGCAACAGTAAGCCAATGCTGATCGTTTTGCCATAATCACTGCTATGTAGAAATGGTTAAGAATTGTCACCAGCATTGGTACGTTGGTGCAAATGAGACACTGCTGGTCTATCCATACTTTGCAATGTTTCTTAGATCCTCACAAGACATGGTTCAACAAGATTAGTTCTGAATGATTATTCAAAGCTAACCAATAATGGTTACTCAGGGCGGATGGGGAATCGTTAGTTAGTGAAAATTGCTAATAGTTAAATAAAGCTGTCAAGAAATGGTAAATCCAACATAATGAGTAATAGGGGGTGAGAACGCAGGTGGATAAGGTGGTGAAGAAGGTACACAGCATGCTTGCCTTCATTGGCCCGGGCATCAAGTATTAAAGTTGGTAAGTTATGTTACAGCTGTATTGCATCGCATTTCGGTCACATTTGGAATACTGCAGGCAGATCTGGTCGCGACACCACCAATAGGAAAGGGTTGCTTTGAAGAGAGTGCAAAGAAGGTTCACCGGAATGGTGCCCTCATAGAGTCAGAATTTGAGTACAAGAGCAGGGTTGTCATGCTGCAATTACACAATAAGTACACACTTGGAATATTGTGTGCGGTTTTGCTCTCCTTATCTGAGACTGGCGTTTGAGAGGAGATTGAGTCAGTTCGGATTGTCTTGGCTGCAGTTTAGAAGAATGAGTGGAGTCACAAGGAAACTTATAACATCCGAACAGGTTTGAATGGGTAGACGCATGAAGAATGTTCCTGATGCTGGGGGAATCCACAATCAGGAGTCACAGTCTGAGCATACGGGGTAAATATTTCAGGACAGAGATGAGGGGAATATTTGTTCGCCCAGGTTGTGGCGAATGTGTGAAATTCCCGACCACATAAAGCTGCTGAGCCCAAAACATTGTGTGTTTTCAAGAAATAGTTAGACAAAGCTATTGGGGCGAATGGGATCAAAAACTCTCAGAGGGGAGGGACAGGCAGGATCCAGTTATTGAGTTGGATGATCAGCCATGATCGCAATGAATGTCGGAGCAGGCTCGAGGGAGCAAATGACCTCCTCCTACCCCTATTTTCGATGCATCTCTGAATTCTATACCTGTCGAAGGTAGGCGGCCTTTTCATCGGCGGTTTCCAGCTGGTTATTCCCCACGTACATAACTTGCACCTCGACGTCCATGGCATCACAGTCTTCCTCCGACAGAGACAGGAAACCTGAAACATGGAGAGGACAGGACATCAGCTGAATTCCCTGGGAGCAATGGGTGGTGGTAGTGAGGGTGGGATGGGGTGGGGGTGGGGGGAGGGGCTGAGTGGAGAAGCACACCAGAAAGATTGCGGGCTGGTCGATACTCCGGAGAAACGCCATCCATAGGGAAAACTGCCTAGAAAAGATTTCTTTCCCATAGACACCTGTCCCAGTGTAGGTGAGGAATGTTGAAGACCCCACAATCTCAGGGCCACGGAGAAGGAGGTGCAATTAAATGAGGTCGGGCTTGGGATTCAAACGACACACTTCACATTACAAATTGTAACGATTTCCATCAACCTTATGAGGTTGGCATCCTGGATTATGAGATCCCTGATTGAGAGACATCATCCCTGCCTCAATCAGGGAGCTCATACTCAGAGAACCCAAACTCTTTGACCTTGTTGAAGACATTACACAAACACAATCACGAATAAAGCCATGCCACAGCGTCGATGGGACACGCGTGGCAGCGATAAGCATCAGATTTAAGTACCAGGAGACACAGAGAGATGGAGCGTCGCTCAGACCTACACTCCAGACCTGGTAGGAACACAATCTTGGTTTGTGGACTGGACGTAGAGATGGAACTGGGAACGCAAGACATACAGCAAATTCCAAACAAGACCAGCACGACTGAGGGGCAACAGACAGCAAACTCCTCAAATCCCGAGTGTGTGAGGCAGACAGAGCAATCACTGCACGGCGCACACCTCACTCATTACATCACATTCCACTCAATCATTACATTCCACTACCCTCACGCATTACATCCTAATCCAATCACTCACTAAATCCCACTCACCTAATTCATTACATTCCATTCCCCACAGTCGCTACATCACACTCCCCTCATTCATTATATCCCACTCCTCTCACTCACTACACTCCCCTCACTCAATACATCCCACATTCCTCAGTCACTAAAAGCCTCCTCCTCACTCACTGCATCCAATTAATTCCCCTCCGTCACTGTGTCCCACTCCCCTTAATCACTACTTCCCACAAACCTCATTCACTACATCACACGCCCCTCAATCAACATATCCGACTCCCCTCAGTCAATACATCCCACTCCCCTCATTTGCTACATCCCACGACCCTACATCATTGCATTCCACTCCCCTCAGTCACTGTATCCCACTTCCCTCAATCACTCCATCCTACTTCCCTCACTCACTACATCCCAATCCCCCTGATTCCCTACATCCCACTCCCTTCTGTCACTGCATCCCGCTGCTCTCAGTGACTACATCCGACTCCTTTCAGTCACTATATCCCACTCCCCTCACTCACTACATCCCACTCCCCTCACTCTCAACATTCCTATTCCCCCACTCACTGCATGCCACTCCCCTCACTCACAACACCCCACTCACCCCACTCACTACATCCCACTCCCCTCACACACTACTTCCCAATCATCTCACTCACAACATCCCACTCCCCTCACTCACTACATCCCTCTCCCCTCAGTCACTGCATTGCACTACCCTCAGCCATTACATCCCACTCCCCTCGCTCACTACCTCACTCTCCCCTCAGTCAGCGCACTGCACTCCTCTCAGCCATTACATCCCAATCCCCTCAGCCACAAATTCCACTTGCCTCAGTGCCTGGAACTAAATTCACTCCGTCTCTGGTGTAGAATGTCTCCATTCAGGTTACTGAGTTCCACTTGAACCCAAAAATTATTCACACTCCCTCACTTCTCCTCTTCCATCAGTAAATGCCTCAGTGAATCTTCAGGACAGACATCTCCATGTCTCAGATTGAGTGAACAGTTCTTCCGGAACATTCCCTGTGTTTCACCTACCTGGGATTGAAGAATCCGCTGGGACAGTGGATGATTGTCCTGTCGGTTTTCCAGTCGATGTTCCCCCAGAGTCCCGAGTTGTGGATTTTCCTGGAGCAAGAATGAGATGAAGAGACTTGACAACTTGTTGATTGGACAATACCTGAACGGACCATAGTCCTCAGACCAGATTCTGGGCAGTATCGTGACGGCCACGTTCCTAAAACGTTCCTCCCCCAACAGCGTCGTCAGGTCCAACACATCACATTCCTTGAGTTCGGTGGGAGAAGAGATGCACTGTCGATGTTCTCCATCCGGGACTCATCAGGACTCAGATGCAACAAAACCAAAACTCAAAGGGACAAATACAATTCGCTGTGGAGGACAGATAGTGCTGGTTTGTTGGCATGAGATAGGATAACTCGATGCAAAGCTCGACTGAACAGGGAACCCCAAGCTATATTTTATAACAACTGAACAACTGCAGTAGCTGGAAAACATGCAGAGAGTGGACCCTGAGTGGACCCAGAGGGATCTGGGAATACAGGTACAGAATTCCCTAAAAGTGACGTCACAGGTGGATCGGGTTGTAAAGAGTGCCTTTGGTACATTGGCCTTTATAAATCGGAGTATCGAGTATAAAAGTTGGAGTGTTATGGTAAGGTTATATAAGGCATTGGTGAGGCCGAATTTGGAGTATTGTGTACAGTTTTGGTCACCTACTTACAGGAAGGATGTAAATAAGATTGAAAGAGTGCAGAGAAGGTTCACAAGGATGTTGCCGGGACTTGAGAAGTTGAGTTACAGGGAGAGATTGAATAGGTTGTGACTTTATTCCCTGGAGCGTAGAAGATTGAGGGGAGATTTGATAAAGGTGTATAAGATTTTGATGGGTATAGATAGAGTGAATGCAAGCAGGCTTTTTCCGCTGAGGCGAGGGGAGAAAAAAACCAGAGGGCATGGGTTAAGGGTGAAAGTAGAAAAGTTAAAGGAAATATTAGGGGGGGCTTCTTCACGCAGAGAGTGGTGGGAGTGTGGAATGAGCTGCCGGATAAAGTGGTAAACTTTTAACATTTAAGAAAAACATGGACGGGTTCATGGATGAGAGGGGTGTGGAGGGATATGGTCCAAGTGCAGGTCAGTGGGACTAGGAATAAAATGGTTCGGCACTGACAAGAAGGGCCAAAAGGCCTGTTTTCTGAGCTGTAATTTTACATGGTTCTATGGTTCTATAAAATTATTTACCTTGGACAACTCTATTTGAAGCAGATTGCAAGCCAGAGCGATAATCAAAAATTGGCCGCTGTGTAATTCTTGGTGAACGCATGTATGTTCAGGAAGATATTTCCAAATGTGAGATTATAGTTCATTTTGGGCACTCTGTTTTGAGATATGGAAACCATGGCCTGGGTGAGTACGGTCAGTACTGCGCCTCTGATGACCAACCATTGAGTTGATCCTCCAGCCATTGGTCACACGGCCCACATATCTGGCATCATGCAGGCAGTCAATTTAATATAGCATGTTACTCATTGTTGGGTAGGGGGGGTGACATTTTGTTTGATGCCTACGCGTTCTGAAGAAAACACTTGAGTTGCAGATGTATCGATGCATCGCGAATGTGAGATTGAGTGCGGCTGAAATTGAGCGAGCTTGCATGTTATTTAATTCTGAACATTGGAGTTGACCGATCAAAATTGTAGCAAAGGCTCCAGAAAAATGCGTTCACATATCAGAGACCGCACAGCAACTAATCAGCATCCTTCTGCTTGTGGAGACTAAATTCCTCCTCACTTTGTAATTTTGTATCCTTGATAATCAGTCGTGATGAGTTCGAGATTAAACGTTTTGGCAGCATTTATATTCTGTCAGAGATTCAGATACTCATTGACTGCATTCCAGACCGCTCAGTCACTGCATCCCTCTCCCATCGGTCGCAACAGCCCACGCCCCTCAGTCACTCCCTCCCATTCCCC
Source organism: Mustelus asterias (assembly GCF_964213995.1). Lineage (NCBI taxonomy): Eukaryota > Metazoa > Chordata > Chondrichthyes > Carcharhiniformes > Triakidae > Mustelus > Mustelus asterias. Next base: position 123,921 of record NW_027590283.1, on the reverse strand, counting down.
TCAGTTGTGACAACACATTCCCCACATCCACTACACCACATTCGCCTCAGTCACTGCACCACACACCCCTCAGTCACACCACCACGCTCCCCTGAGTTACTCCATATCATTCCCCTCAGTCACTACACCCCACACCCCTCAGTCACACCACCCCGCTCCCCTGAGTTACTCCATACCATTCCCCTCAGTCACTACACCCCACACCCCTCAGTCACAACATCCCACCGCCCTCACTCACTGCACACCACTCCCATCAGTTGCAATATCCCACGCCCCTCAATCAATCTCTCGTAATCCCCTCAGTCACAACAACGCATTCCCCACATCCACAGCACCACATTCACCTCGGTCTCTGCACCCTACACACCACAGTCACTCCATCCCGCTCCCCTGAGTCACTGCATCCCACTCCCCTCAGTCACTACATCACACTCCCGTAAGTCACTCCATCCCGCTCCCTTGAGTCACGACATCCCACTCCCCTCAGTCACTACATCCCACTCCCCTCAGTCACTACATCCCACTCCCCTCAGTCACTACATCCCATTCCCGTCAGTCACTACATCCCACTCCCCTCAGTCACTACACCCCACAACCCTCAGTCACACCACCCCGCTCCCCCGAGTCACTACATCCCACTCCCCTCAGTCACTACATCCCATTCCCGTCAGTCACTACATCCCACTCCCCTCAGTCACTCCATCCCTCCACCCTCAGTTACTACATCCCGCTCCCCTCAGTCCCCACACAAATGCATGCGAGTCGGGGATTCCAGCATTATATTTGGGGAATATTGAATCCAGACAAACTCTCGGGACATTGATACCTGAGGTTGGAGATTCTGTCGGGATTTTGGAAACTGGTTCTGTGGATTCTGGCTGTGTTTTATCATCGGCTTCCAGAGTTCGTGTTGCCACTGAATCTGTGACAAGGGAAGAGATATGGGAGAACACTGTATATAAATCATCTCAATCCTCAATGTTTGTTCCGAGTATTGAGATAAATTTACACTTCCCAATATATTAAACCCAAAATCAGTCATGGCCCAGATCCTGTGTCACAGCTGGAAATTAAATCAATCTGTACTCTAAATCCTGTCAGTGCATCCCATTATGCTCACTCACTCAATCCCACTCCCCTCACTCCTGAAATCCCACTCCACTCACTCCCAAAATCCCATTCCCCTCACTCCCTCAATCACACTCCCTCAGTCCCTGAAAGCCATTCCCCTCACTCACTACACACTACTCCCCACAATCACTAACTCCATCGCCCCTCACTACTTAAATCCCACTCCCCTCACTACCTAAATCCCACTCCCCTCACTCGCAACAGCCCAAACACTTCACTCCCTCAATCCCAACATCCTCAGCCCCTCAATCCCAATACCCTCAGTCCCTCCATTCCACTCTCCTCAGTCACCATGTCCCACACCCCTCACTCACTAAATCCCTCTCCCCTCACTCCCCACATCCCATTCCCCTCGCTCCATCAATCCCATTGCCCTCACTCCCTAAATCTCATCCCCACAAAACGTACAATCCAGACCCTCAATGGCGAAATCCCTCTCCGGTCACTGCCGAACTCCGATGACATTCAGTCTATATCACAATGCCTTCACTCCTGACAGGACACTCCCTTCATTAACTGACACCACTCCCCACAGGCACTGCATACCACTTTCCCTCACTCACGACATCCCACTGCCCTCACTCACTAAATTCCACACCCCTATCTCACTCCATCCCACTCCGCTCACTCACTACATCCTACTGCCCTCACCCACTACATCCCACTCCCCTCCCTCACAACACCCCACTCCCCTCACTCACTACATCCCACTCCCCTCATTCATGACATCCCACTCCCCTCACTGACTACATGGCACTCCTCGCACTCACAACATCCCACTCCCCTCACACCCTCAATTCTACTCCCCAAACTGACTACATTCAACTCCCCTCACTCACTACACCCCCCTCCCCTCACTCACCACATCCCACTCCCCTCACTCACTACATCCCACTCCCCTCATTCACGACATTCCACTCTCCTCACTCACTCCATCCCACTCACCTCACTCACTACATCTGACTCCCGTCAGTTACTGCATCACACTCGCCTCACTCACGACATCTCACTCCCCTCACTCATTCCATCCCACTCCGCAAACTCACTCCATCGCACTCCCCTCACTCACCACACCCCATTCCCCTCACTACATCACACACCCCGCACTCACTACATCCCACTCGCCTCACTCACTACATCCCACTTCCCTCATTCACTACATCGCATTCCCCTCACTCACTACATCCCTCACTTCTCACACTTTCCATCCCACTCCCCTCACTCACTCCATGCCAGTCCCTTTACTTACTACATCCCACTCCCCTCACTCACTCCATCACACTCCTCTCACGGACTACACCCACTTACCTCACTCACTCTATCCCACGCCCCTCAATCACTCCATCCCACTCCCCTCACTCACTCCATCCCACTCCGGTCACTCACTACATCCCCCTGCCCTCACCCACTACATCCCACTCCCCTCGCTCACAACACCCCACTCCCCTCACTCGCTACATCCCACTCCCCTCATTCATGACATCCCACTCCCCTCATTCATGACATCCCACTCCCCTCACTGACTACATGGCACTCCTCGCACTCACAACATCCCACTCCCCTCACACCCTCAATTCTACTCCCCAAACTGACTACATTCAACTCCCCTTACTCACTACACCCCCCTCCCCTCACTCACCACATCCCACTCCCCTCACCCACCACTTCCCACTCCCCAATCTCACTCCATCCCACTCTGCTCACTCACTACATCCCACTCCTCTCAATCACTGCATCCCACTCCCCTCACTCACTACATCCCACTCCCCTCACTGACTACACGGCACTCCTCGCACTCACAACATCCCACTCCCCTCACAACCTCAATTCCACTCCCCAAACTCACTGGATCCCACTCCCCTCACTCACTACACCCCACTCCCCTCACTCACCACATCCCACTCCCCTCACTCACCACATCCCAATCCCCTCACTCACTGCACCCCACTCCCCTCACTCACTACATCCCACTCCCCTCATTCACGACATTCCACTCTCCTCACTCACTCCATCCCACTCCCCTCGCTCACTGCATCCCACTCCCCTCACTCACCACATCCCACTCCCCTCACTCACCACATCCCAATCCCCTCACTCACTGCACCCCACTCCCCTCACTCACTACATCCCACTCCCCTCATTCACGACATTCCACTCTCCTCACTCACTCCATCCCACTCACCTCACTCACTACATCTTACTCCCGTCAGTCACTGCATCACACTCGCCTCACTCACGACATCTCACTCCCCTCACTCATTCCATCCCACTCCGCAAACTCACTCCATCGCACTCCCCTCACTCACCACACCCCATTCCCCTCACTACATCACACACCCCGCACTCACTACATCCCACTCGCCTCACTCACTACATCCCACTTCCCTCATTCACTATATCGCATTCCCCTCACTCACTACATCCCTCACTTCTCATACTTTCCATCCCACTCCCCTCACTCACTCCATGCCAGTCCCTTTACTTAATACATCCCACTCCCCTCACTCACTCCATCCCACTCCTCTCACGCACTACACTCACGTACCTCACTCACTCCATCCCACGCCCCTCAATCACTCCATCCCACTCCCCTCACTCACTCCATCACACTCCCCTCACTCACTAAACCTCACTCACTTCACTCACAACATCCCACTCCCCTCACTCACAACACCCCACTTATCCCACTCACTACATCCCACTCCCCTCGCTCACTACTTCCCAATCACCTCACTCACAACATCCCACTCCCCTCACTCACTACATCCCTCTCCCCTCAATCATTGCATTGCACTACCCTCAGCGATTACCACCCATTCCCCTCGCTCACTACCTCACTCTCCCCTCAGTCAGCGCTCTGCACTCCTCTCAGCCATTACATCCCAATCACCTCAGCCACAAATTCTCTTGCCTCAGTGTCTGTAACTAAATTCACTCTGTCTCTGCTGTAGAATGTCTCCATTCAGGTTGCTGAGTTCCACTTTAACACAAAAATTATTCCCACTCCCTCACTTCTCCTCTTCCATCAGTAAATGCCTCAGTGAATCTTCAGCACAGACATCTTAATGTCTCAGATTGAGTGAACAGTTCTTCCGGAATGTTCCCTGTGTTTCACCTACCTGGGATTGAAGAATCCGCTGGGACAGTGGATGATTGTCCTGTCGGTTTTCCAGTCGATGTTCCCCCAGAGTCCCGAGTTGTGGATTTTCCTGGAACAAGAATGAGATGAAAAGACTTGACAACTTGCTGATGGACAATACCTGAACGGACCATAGTAGTCAGACCAGATTCTGGGCAGTATCGTGACGGCCACGTTCCTAAAACGTTCCTCCCCCAACAGCGTCGTCAGGTCCAACACATCACATTCCTTGAGTTCGGTGGGAGAAGAGATGCACTGTCGATGTTCTCCATCCGGGACTCATCAGGACTCAGATGCAACAAAACCAAAACTCAAAGGGACAAATACAATTCGCTGTGGAGGACAGATAGTGCTGGTTTGTTGGCATGTGATAGGATAACTCGATGCAAAGCTCGACTGAACAGGGAACCCCAAGCTATATTTTATAACAACTGAACAACTGCAGTAGCTGGAAAGCATGCAGAGACTGGGCCCTGAGTATAAAATTATTTACCTTGAACAACTCTATTTGAAGCAGATTGCAAGCCAGAGCTAATCAAAAATTGGCCGCTGTGTAATTCTTGGTGCACGCACGTATGTTCAGGAAGATTTTTCCAAATGTGAGATTATAGTTCATTTTGGGCACTCTGTTTTGAGTAATGGAAACCATGGCCTGGGTGAGTACGGTCAGTACTGCGCCTCTGATGACCAACCATTGAGTTGATCCTCCAGTCATTGGTCACACGGCCCTCATATCTGGCATCACGCAGGCATTCAATTTAATATAGCATGTTACTCACTGTTGGGTAGGGGGAATGACATTTTGTTTGATGCCTACGCATTCTGAAGAAAACACTTGAGTTGCAGATGTATCGATGCATCGCGAATGTGAGATTGAGTGCGGCTGAAATTGTGCGAGCTTGCATGTTATTTAATTCTGAACATTGGAGTTGACCGATCAAAATTCTAGCAAAGGCTCCAGAAAAATGCGTTCACATATCAGAGACGGCACAGCAACTAATCAGCATCCTTCTGCTTGTGGAGACTAAATTCCTCCTCACTTTGTAATTTTGTATCCTTGATAATCAGTCGTGATGAGTTCGAGATGAAACGTTTTGGCAACATTTATATTCTGTCAGAGATTCAGAAATTCATTGACTGCATTCCAGACCGCTGAGTCACTGCGTCCCTCTCCCATCGGTCGCAACAGCTCATGCCACTCAGTCACTCCCTCCCATTCCCCTCAGTCGTGACAACACATTCCCCACATCCACTACACCACATTCACCTCAGTTACTGCACCACACACCCCTCAGTCACACCACCCCGCTCCCCTGAGTTACTCCATACCATTCCCCTCAGTCACTACACCCCGCTCCCCTCAGTCACTGCATCCCACTCCCCTCAGTCACTGCATCCCACTCCCCTCAGTCACTACAACCCACTCCCCTCAGTCACTACATCCCACTCCCCTCAGTCACTACATCCCACTCCCCTCAGTCACTACAACCCACTCCCCTCAGTCACCAAATCACACTCCCCTCAGTCGTTACATCCCATTCCCCTCAGTCACTACACCCCGCTCCCCTCAGTCACTGCATCCCACTCCCCTCAGTCACTGCATCCCACTCCCCTCAGTCACTACAACCCACTCCCCTCAGTCACTACATCCCACTCCCCTCAGTCACTACATCCCACTCCCCTCAGTCACTACAACCCACTCCCCTCAGTCACTAAATCACACTCCCCTCAGTCGTTACATCCCACTCCCCTCAGTCACTACATCCCGCTCCCCTGAGTCACTACGCCCACTCCCCTCTATCACTACATCCCACTCCCCTCAGTCACTACATCCCACTCCCCTCAGTCACTACATCCCACTCCCCTCTATCACTACATCCCACTCCTCTCAATCACTCCATCCCTCTCCCCACAGTCACGACATCCCACTCCCCTCTATCACTACATCCCACTCCCCTCAGTCACTACATCCCACTCCCCTCTATCACTACATCCCGCTCCCCTCAGTCACTCCATCCCACTCCCCTCAGTCACTACATCCCGCTCCCCTCAGTCCCCACACAAATGCATGCGAGTCGGGGATTCCAGCATTATATTTGGGGAATATTCAATCCAGACGAACTCTCGGGACATTGATACCTGAGGTTGGAGATTCTGTCGGGATTGTGGAAACTGGTTCAGTGGATTCTGGCTGTGTTTTATCATCGGCTTCCAGAGTTTGTGTTGCCACTGAATCTGTGACAAGGGAAGAGATGTGGGAGAACACGGAATATAAATCATCTCATTCCTCAATGTTTGTTCCGAGTATTGAGGTAAATTTACACATCCCAATATATTAAACCCAAAATCAGTCATGGCCCAGATCCTGTGTCACAACTGGAAATTAAATCAATCTGTACTCTAAATCCTGTCAGTGCATCCCATTATGCTCACTCACTCAATCCCACTCCCCTCACTCCTGAAATCCCACTCCACTCACTCCCAAAATCCCATTCCTCTCACTCCCTCAATCACACCCCCTCACTCCCTGAAAGCCATTCCCCTCACTCACTACACCCTTCTCCCCACAATCCCAAACTCCATCGCCCCTCATTCCCGAAATCCCACTCCCCTCACTACCTAAATCCCACTCCCCTCACTCGCAACAGCCCACTCACTTCACTCCCTCAATCCCAACATCCTCGGCCCCTCAATCCCAATACCCTCAGTCCCTCCATTCCACTCCCCTCAGTCACCATGTCCCACTCCCCTCGCTCACTACCTCACTCTCCCCTCAGTCAGCGCTCTGCACTCCTCTCAGCCATTACATCCCAATCCCCTCAGCCACAAATTCCACTTGCCTCAGTGTCTGTAACTAAATTCACTCCGTCTCTGGTGTAGAATGTCTCCATTCAGGTTACTGAGTTCCACTTTAACACAAACATTATTCCCACTCCCTCACTTCTCCTATTCCATCAGAAAATGCCTCAGTGAATCTTCAGGACAGACATCTCCATGTCTCAGATTGAGTGAACAGTTCTTCCGGAACGTTCCCTGTGTTTCACCTACCTGGGATTGAAGAATCCGCTGGGACAGTGGATGATTGTCCTGTCGGTTTTCCAGTCGATGTTCCCCCAGAGTCCCGAGTTGTGAATTTTCCTGGAACAAGAATGAGATGAAGAGACTTGACAACTTGCTGATGGACAATACCTGAACGGACCATAGTAGTCAGACCAGATTCTGGGCAGTATCGTGACGGCCACGTTCCTAAAACGTTCCTCCCCCAACAGCGTCGTCAGGTCCAACACATCACATTCCTTGAGTTCGGTGGGAGAAGAGATGCACTGTCGATGTTCTCCATCCGGGACTCATCAGGACTCAGATGCAACAAAACCAAAACTCAAAGGGACAAATACAATTCGCTGTGGAGGACAGATAGTGCTGGTTTGTTGGCATGTGATAGGATAACTCAATGCAAAGCTCGACTGAACAGGGAACCCCAAGCTATATTTTACTGAACAACTGCAGTAGCTGGAAAACATGCAGAGAGTGGGCCCTGAGTATAAAATTATGTCCCTTGAACAACTCTATTTGAAGCAGATTGCAAGCCAGAGCTAATCAAAAATTGGCTGCTCTGTAATTCTTGGTGCACGCATGTATGTTCAGGAAGATTTTTCCAAATGTGAGATTATAGTTCATTTTGGGCACTCTGTTTTGAGTTATGGAAGCCATGGCCTGGGTGAGTACGGTCAGTACTGCGCCTCTGATGACCAACCTTTGAGTTGATCCTCCAGCCACTGGTCACACGGCCCACATATCTGGCATCACGCAGGCAGTCAATTTAATATAGCATGTTACTCATTGTTGGGTAGGGGGGATGACATTTTGTTTGATGCCTACGCGTTCTGAAGAAAACACTTGAGTTGCAGATGTATCGATGCATCGCGAATGTGAGATTGAGTGTGGCTGAAATTGAGCGAGCTTGCATTTGATTTAATTCTTAACATTGGAGTTGACCGATCAAAATTCTAGCAAAGGCTCCAGAAAAATGCGTTCACATATCAGAGACGGCACAGCAACTAATCAGCATCCTTCTGCTTGTGGAGACTAAATTCCTCCTCACTTTGTAATTTTGTATCCTTGATAATCTGTCGTGATGAGTTCGAGATTAAACGTTTTGACAGCATTTATATTCTGGCAGAGATTCAGAAACTCATTGACTGCACTCCAGACCGCTGAGTCACTGCATCCCTCTCCCATCGGTCGCGACAGCACACGCCCCTCAGTCACTCCCTCCCATTCCCTTCGGTCGCGAGAACACATTGCCCACATCCACTACACCACATTCACCTCAGTTACTGCACCACACACCCCTCAGTCACACCACCCCGCTCCCCTGAGTTACTCCATACCATTCCCCTCAGTCACTACACCCCGCTCCCCTCAGTCACTGCATCCCACTCCCCTCAGTCACTGCATCCCACTCCCCTCAGTCACTACAACCCACTCCCCTCAGTCACTACATCCCACTCCCCTCAGTCACTACATCCCACTCCCCTCAGTCACTACAACCCACTCCCCTCAGTCACCAAATCACACTCCCCTCAGTCGTTACATCCCATTCCCCTCAGTCACTACACCCCGCTCCCCTCAGTCACTGCATCCCACTCCCCTCAGTCACTGCATCCCACTCCCCTCAGTCACTACAACCCACTCCCCTCAGTCACTACATCCCACTCCCCTCAGTCACTACATCCCACTCCCCTCAGTCACTACAACCCACTCCCCTCAGTCACTAAATCACACTCCCCTCAGTCGTTACATCCCACTCCCCTCAGTCACTACATCCCGCTCCCCTGAGTCACTACGCCCACTCCCCTCTATCACTACATCCCACTCCCCTCAGTCACTACATCCCACTCCCCTCAGTCACTACATCCCACTCCCCTCTATCACTACATCCCACTCCTCTCAATCACTCCATCCCTCTCCCCACAGTCACGACATCCCACTCCCCTCTATCACTACATCCCACTCCCCTCAGTCACTACATCCCACTCCCCTCTATCACTACATCCCGCTCCCCTCAGTCACTCCATCCCACTCCCCTCAGTCACTACATCCCGCTCCCCTCAGTCCCCACACAAATGCATGCGAGTCGGGGATTCCAGCATTATATTTGGGGAATATTCAATCCAGACAAACTCTCGGGACATTGATACCTGAGGTTGGAGATTCTGTCGGGATTGTGGAAACTGGTTCAGTGGATTCTGGCTGTGTTTTATCATCGGCTTCCAGAGTTTGTGTTGCCACTGAATCTGTGACAAGGGAAGAGATGTGGGAGAACACGGAATATAAATCATCTCATTCCTCAATGTTTGTTCCGAGTATTGAGGTAAATTTACACATCCCAATATATTAAACCCAAAATCAGTCATGGCCCAGATCCTGTGTCACAACTGGAAATTAAATCAATCTGTACTCTAAATCCTGTCAGTGCATCCCATTATGCTCACTCACTCAATCCCACTCCCCTCACTCCTGAAATCCCACTCCACTCACTCCCAAAATCCCATTCCTCTCACTCCCTCAATCACACCCCCTCACTCCCTGAAAGCCATTCCCCTCACTCACTACACCCTTCTCCCCACAATCCCAAACTCCATCGCCCCTCATTCCCGAAATCCCACTCCCCTCACTACCTAAATCCCACTCCCCTCACTCGCAACAGCCCACTCACTTCACTCCCTCAATCCCAACATCCTCGGCCCCTCAATCCCAATACCCTCAGTCCCTCCATTCCACTCCCCTCAGTCACCATGTCCCACTCCCCTCGCTCACTACCTCACTCTCCCCTCAGTCAGCGCTCTGCACTCCTCTCAGCCATTACATCCCAATCCCCTCAGCCACAAATTCCACTTGCCTCAGTGTCTGTAACTAAATTCACTCCGTCTCTGGTGTAGAATGTCTCCATTCAGGTTACTGAGTTCCACTTTAACACAAACATTATTCCCACTCCCTCACTTCTCCTATTCCATCAGAAAATGCCTCAGTGAATCTTCAGGACAGACATCTCCATGTCTCAGATTGAGTGAACAGTTCTTCCGGAACGTTCCCTGTGTTTCACCTACCTGGGATTGAAGAATCCGCTGGGACAGTGGATGATTGTCCTGTCGGTTTTCCAGTCGATGTTCCCCCAGAGTCCCGAGTTGTGAATTTTCCTGGAACAAGAATGAGATGAAGAGACTTGACAACTTGCTGATGGACAATACCTGAACGGACCATAGTAGTCAGACCAGATTCTGGGCAGTATCGTGACGGCCACGTTCCTAAAACGTTCCTCCCCCAACAGCGTCGTCAGGTCCAACACATCACATTCCTTGAGTTCGGTGGGAGAAGAGATGCACTGTCGATGTTCTCCATCCGGGACTCATCAGGACTCAGATGCAACAAAACCAAAACTCAAAGGGACAAATACAATTCGCTGTGGAGGACAGATAGTGCTGGTTTGTTGGCATGTGATAGGATAACTCAATGCAAAGCTCGACTGAACAGGGAACCCCAAGCTATATTTTACTGAACAACTGCAGTAGCTGGAAAACATGCAGAGAGTGGGCCCTGAGTATAAAATTATGTCCCTTGAACAACTCTATTTGAAGCAGATTGCAAGCCAGAGCTAATCAAAAATTGGCTGCTCTGTAATTCTTGGTGCACGCATGTATGTTCAGGAAGATTTTTCCAAATGTGAGATTATAGTTCATTTTGGGCACTCTGTTTTGAGTTATGGAAGCCATGGCCTGGGTGAGTACGGTCAGTACTGCGCCTCTGATGACCAACCTTTGAGTTGATCCTCCAGCCACTGGTCACACGGCCCACATATCTGGCATCACGCAGGCAGTCAATTTAATATAGCATGTTACTCATTGTTGGGTAGGGGGGATGACATTTTGTTTGATGCCTACGCGTTCTGAAGAAAACACTTGAGTTGCAGATGTATCGATGCATCGCGAATGTGAGATTGAGTGTGGCTGAAATTGAGCGAGCTTGCATTTGATTTAATTCTTAACATTGGAGTTGACCGATCAAAATTCTAGCAAAGGCTCCAGAAAAATGCGTTCACATATCAGAGACGGCACAGCAACTAATCAGCATCCTTCTGCTTGTGGAGACTAAATTCCTCCTCACTTTGTAATTTTGTATCCTTGATAATCTGTCGTGATGAGTTCGAGATTAAACGTTTTGACAGCATTTATATTCTGGCAGAGATTCAGAAACTCATTGACTGCACTCCAGACCGCTGAGTCACTGCATCCCTCTCCCATCGGTCGCGACAGCACACGCCCCTCAGTCACTCCCTCCCATTCCCTTCGGTCGCGAGAACACATTGCCCACATCCACTACACCACATTCACCTCAGTCACTGCACCCCACACGCCGCAGTAAGTCCATCCCGCTCTCCTGAGTCACTACATCCCGCTCCCCTCAGTCACTACATCCCACTCCCCTCAGTCACTACATCCCGCTCCCCTCAGTCCCCACACAAATGCATGCGAGTCGGGGATTCCAGCATTATATTTGGGGAATATTCAATCCAGATAAACTCTCGGGACATTGATACCTGAGGTTGGAGATTCTGTCGGGATTGTGGAAACTGGTTCAGTGGATTCTGGCTGTGTTTTATCATCGGGTTCCGGAGTTTGTGTTGCCACTGAATCTGTGACAAGGGAAGAGATATGTGAGAACACGGAATATAAATCATCTCATTCCTCAATGTTTGTTCCGAGTATTGAGATAAATTTACACATCCCAATATATTAAACCGAAAATCAGTCATGGCCCAGACCCTGTGTCACAAATGGAAATTAAATCAATCTGTACTCTAAATCCTGTCAGTGCATCCCATTATGCTCACTCACTCAATCCCACTCCCCTCACTCCTGAAATCCCACTCCACTCACTCCTAAAATCCCATTCCCCTCACTCCCTCAATCACAACCCCTCACTCCCTGAAAGCCATTCCCCTCACTCACTACACCCTACTCCCCACAATCCCAAACTCCATCGCCCCTCACTACTTAAATCCCACTCCCCTCACTACCTAAATCCCACTCCCCTCACTCGCAACAGCCCACTCACTTCACTCCCTCAATCCCAACATCCTCAGCCCCTCAATCCCAATACCCTCAGTCCCTCCATTCCACTCCCCGCAGTCACCATGTCCCACTCCCCTCACTCACTACATCCCTCTCCTCTCACTCCCCACATCCCATTCCCCACGCTCCATCAATCCCATTGCCCTCACTCCCTAAATCTCATCCCCACAAAACGTACAACCCAGACCCTCAATGGCGAAATCCCTCTCCGGTCACTGCCGAACTCCGATGACATTGAATCTCCATCACAATGCCTTCACTCCTGACAGGACACTGCCTTCATTAACTGACACCACCCCCCACAGGCACTGCATACCACTTCTCCTCACTCACTACATCCCACTGCCCTCACCCACTGCATCCCACTCCCCTCGCTCACTACACCCCACTCCCCTCACTCACCACATCCCACTCCCCTCACTCACTACATGCCACTCCCCTCACTCACTACATCCCACTCCTCTCATTCATGACATCCCACTCCCCTCACTGACTAAATGGCACTCCTCGCACTCACAACATCCCACTCCCCTCACACCCTCAATTCTACTCCCCAAACTCACCACATTCAACTCCCCTCACTCACTACACCCCCCTCCCCTCACTCACGACATCCCACTCCCCTCACTCACCACTTCCCACTCACCTATCTCACTCCATCACACTCCGCTCACTCACGACATCCCACTCAACTCAATCACTGCATCCCACTCCCCTCAATCACTACATCCCACTCCCCTCACTGACTGCATGGCACTCCTCGCACTCACAACATCCCACTCCCCTCACAACCTCAATTCCACTCCCCAAGCTCACTGGATCCCACTCCCCTCAATCACCACATCCCACTCCCCTCACTCCCTACATCCCACTCCCCCCAAGCTCACTCCATCCCACTCCCCTCACTCACTACATCTGACTCCCGTCAGTCACTGCATCACACTCGCCTCACTCACGACATCGCACTCCCCTCACTCATTCCATCCCACTCCGCAAACTCACTCCATCGCACTCCGCTCACTCACCACACCCCATTCCCCTCACTACATCACAATCCCCTCACTCACTACATCCCTCACACCTCACACTTTCCATCCCACTCCCCACAGTCACTCCATCCCACTCCTCTCACTCACTACACCCACTTACCTCACTCACTCCATCCCACGCCCCTCAATCACTCCATCCCACTCCCCTCACTCACTCCATCACACTCCCACCACTCACTAAACCTCACTCACTTCACTCACAACATCCCACTCCCCTCACTCACAACACCCCACTTACCCCACTCACTACATCCCACTCCCCTCACTCACTACTTCCCCATCACCTCACTCACAACATTCCACTCCCCTCACTCACTCACTACATTCCTCTCCCCTCAATCACTGCATTGCACTATCCTCAGCCATTCCATCCCACTCCCCTCGCTCACTACCTCACTCTCCCCTCAGTCAGCGCACTGCACACCTCTCAGCCATGACATCCCAATCCCCTCAGCCACAAAGTCCACTTGCCTCAGTGTCTGTAACTAAATTCACTCCGTCTCTGGTGTAGAATGTCTCCATTCAGGTTACTGAGTTCCATTTTAACCCAAAAATTATTCACACTCCCTCACTTCTCCTCTTCCATCAGAAAATGCCTCAGTGAATCTTCAGGGCAGACATCTCCATGTCTCAGATTGAGTGAACAGTTCTTCCGGAACGTTCCCTGTGTTTCACCTACCTGGGATTGAAGAATCCGCTGGGACAGTGGATGATTGTCCTGTCGGTTTTCCAGTCGATGTTCCCCCAGAGTCCCGAGTTGTGGCTTTTCCTGGAACAAGAATGAGATGAAGAGACTTGACAACTTGCTGATTAGACAATACCTGAACGGACCATAGTACTCAGACCAGATTCTGGGCAGTATCGTGACGGCCACGTTCCTAACATGATCCTCCCCCAACAGCGTCGTCAGGTCCAACACATCACATTCCTTGAGTTCGGTGGGAGAAGAGATGGATTGTCGATCTTCTCCATCCGGGACTCATCAGGACTCAGATGCAACAAAACCAAAACTCAAAGGGACAAATACAATTCGCTGTGGAGGACAGATAGTGCTTGTTTGTTGGCATGTAATAGGATAACTCAATGCAAAGTTCGACTGAACAGGGAACCCCAAGCTACATTTTACTGAACAACTGCAGTAGCTGGAACGCATGCAGAGAGTGGGCCCTGAGTATAAAATTATTTACCTTGAACAACTCTATTTGAAGCAGATTGAAAGCCAGAGCGATAATCGAAAATTGGCCGCTGTGTAATTCTTGGTGCACGCATGTAGGTTCAGGAAGATTTTTCCAAATGTGAGATTATAGTTCATTTTGGGCACTCTGTTTTGAGTTATGGAAACCATGGCCTGGGTGAGTACGGTCAGTACTGCGCCTCTGATGACCAACCATTGAGTTGATCCTCCAGTCATTGGTCACACGGCCCTCATATCTGGCATCACGCAGGCATTCAATTTAATATAGCATGTTACTCATTGTTGGGTAGGGGGAATGACATTTTGTTTGATGCCTACGCGTTCTGAAGAAAACACTTGAGTTGCAGATGTATCGATGCATCGCGAATGTGAGATTGTGTGTGGCTGAAATTGAGCGAGCTTGCATTTGATTTAATTCTTAACATTGGAGTTGGCCAATCAAAATTCTATCAAAGGCGACAGAAAAATGCGTTCACATATCAGAGACGGCACAGCAACTAATCAGCATCCTTCTGCTTATGGAGTCTAAATTCCTCCTCACTTTGTAATTTTGTATCCTTAATAATCTGTCGTGATGAGTTCGAGATGAAACGTTTTGGCAGCATTTATATTCTGTCAGAGATTCAGAAATTCATTGACTGCATTCCAGACCGCTCAATCACTGCATCCCTCTCCCATCGGTCGCAACAGCCCACGCCGCTCAGTCACTCCCTCCCATTCCCCTCAGTCGCGAGAACACATTCCCCACATCCACTACACCACATTCACCTCAGTCACTGCACCCCACACACCGCAGTCACTCCATCCCGCTCCCCTGAGTCACTACATCCCACTCCCCTCAGTCACTACATCCCACTCCCGTCAGTCACTACATCCCGCTCCCCTCAGTCCCCACACAAATGCATGCGATTCGGGGATTCCAGCATTATATTTGGGGAATATTGAATCCAGATAAAGTCGTGGGACATTGATACCTGAGGTTGGGGATTCTGTCGGGATTGTGGAAAATGGTTCAGTGGATTCTGGCTGTGTTTTATCATCGGGTTCCAGAGTTTGTGTTGCCACTGAATCTGTGACAAGGGAAGAGATGTGGGAGAACACGGAATATAAATCATCTCATTCCTCAATGTTTGTTCCGAGTATTGAGGTAAATTTACACTTCCCAATATATTAAACCCAAAATCAGTCATGGCCCAGATCCTGTGTCACAACTGGAAATTAAATCAATCTGTACTCTAAATCCTGTCAGTGCATCCCATTATGCTCACTCACTCAATCCCACTCCCCTCACTACTGAAATCCCACTCCACCCTCTCCCAAATCCCATTCCCCTCACTCCATAAATCACACCCCCTCACCCCCTGAAAGCCATTCCCCTCACTCACTACACCCTATTCCCCACAATCCCTAAATCCATCTTCCCTCATTCCCGAAATCCCACTCCCCTCACTCCCTAAATCCCACTCCCCTCATTCGCTACAGCCCACTCACGTCACTCCCTCAATCCCAATACCCTCAGCCCCTCAATCCCAATACGCTCAGTCCCTCCATGCCACTCCCCTCAGTCACCATGTCCCTCTCCCTTCATTCCCCAAATCCCATTCCCCTCACTCCTTCAATCCCATTGCCCTCACTCCCTAAATCTCATCCCCACAAAACTTACATCCCAGACCCTCAATGGCGAAATCCCTCTCCGGTCACTGCCTAAATCCAATGACATTCAGTCTATATCACAATGCCTTCACTCCTGACATGACACTCCCTTCATTAACTGACGCCACTCCACACAGGCACTGCATACCACTTCCCCTCACTCACTACATCCCACTGCCCTCACTCACTAAATCCCACACCCCTAACTCACTCCATCCTACTCCGCTCACTCACTACATCCCACTCCACTCACTTACTGCATCCCACTCCCCTCAATAACTACATCCCACTCCCCTCACTCTCTAATCCCACTCCCCTCACTCACTCATTTCCACTCCGCTCACACTCTCCATCCCACTCCCCTCAATAACTCTATCGCAATCCCGTCACTCACTACACCCCATTCCCCTCACTCACTACAACCCACTCCCCTCACTCACTCCATCCCACTCCCCTCATTCACTTCATCCCACTCCCCTCACTCACTACACCCCATTCCCCTCACGCACGACATCCTGCTCCCCTCACTCACTCACTCCATCCCACTCCCCTCATTCACTACATCCCACTCCCCTCACTCACTCCACCCCATTCCCCTCAATCACTCCGACCGATTCCCCTCACTCACTACATCCCATTCCCCTCACTCACTACCTCACTCTCCCCTCAGTCAGCGCACTGCTCTCCTCTCAGCCATTACATCCCAATCCCCTCAGCCACAAATTCCACTTGCCTCAGTGTCTGTAACTAAATTCACTCCGTCTCTGGTGTAGAATGTCTCCATTCAGGTTACTGAGTTCCACTTTAACACAATCATTATTCACACTCCCTCACTTCTCCTATGTACCTGTGCCGTAAGCAGCCGTACAGTCTGGTGTCGGTTTCAGCTCATAGACAAAGTAACTGCTGCAGTTTTTAATCTTTATCTCTCGCTTCAAGCTGCAGGGATTCCCATCCCAGTTAAAACAAACTGTCCGGTTTACTTCCCCCTGTTCCAGGGTGGGATGTGATCCTGAAATGAGGTGTATAAATATTGGAGAGTGTAAGCGATGTGAACAGTGCTGGACAGCGAGAGTAAATCTGATATTGTAAAGTCTGACTTACCGTTTAACCAGCCTGGACGATGAGTGGAGCAGCGTTTCTTTGCGACCGGAGTCTCTGGAATCTTCCATCCGCCAGAACTGGAACAACAATGAGAGAGACAATTTTACATTTTCCCCACTCCACGTGGGAGCGAGTCTCACTTTCACCCCCCAATGCCCCAGGAAGGGACTGCCATGTTCTCCACACTACCCTGAAGAGCGAGACCCACGTTGTCCCCACTCCAAGACGTAGTGTGTCCAAAATTCTCCCCCACTCCCTGTGGGAAAGAATGCCTCTTCTCTGCCATAACCCATCGGAGTGAGACCCACATTCTCCCCACTCCAAGAGGGAGTGTGTCCAAAATTCTCCCCCACTCCCTGTGGGAAAGAATGCCTATTCTCTGCCATAACCCATCGGAGTGAGTCCCACATTCTCCTCCAGTCAACATTGGAGAGATTTCCAGATTCGCCCCACTCCCTTAGGCAGCATGTCCCACAAACTTACCCACCACCATTGGAGTAAGTTCCACATCCTCCTTCACTCCCCATTGGAGAGAGATACACATTCTTCCCACTCCCCTTGGAAGCAAGTCCCACATTCTCCCCCACTCCCCAGTGGAGCAGGCTCCAAATTCTCCCCAGTCCCATGGGGAGCAAGATGCACATTCTCCCAATTCCACGTGGGAGTGCATCCCATATTACCCCCCCCCCCCCACAACCCCTCCGCGTGGGAGTACGTCTTGCATTCTTCCCCACACACCGTGGGATGGTCCCACATTCTCCCCACTCTGACCCGGGAGTGAGTCCACATTCTCGCACACTGACCCTGAGAGCGAGTCGCGCATTCTCCCAGCTTCCCGTGGGAGCGAGTCTGACATTCTTCCCGACTCCCCGTGTGGGAGAGTCCCACATTCTTCCCAAGTTCCCTTTGGAGCGAGACCTACATGCTCCCCGCATCCCGTGGGAGCGAGTCCCACATTCTCCTCCACTGCCCATGGGTGAGAGTCCGACTTTCTCCACAGTCCCCCACAGGAGTAAGTCCCAAATTCTCCCCCACTCCCCGTGGGAGTGAGCCCCAAATTGAACTCAATCCTTCTGGGAGGAAGTTCCCCATACTCGCCACTCTCCATGGGAATGAGTCCCATATTCTCCCCACGACCCGTGGGAGTGAGTCTCACATTGTCCTCAATCTTTGTGGGAGGAAATTCCGCATACTCACCACTCCCTATGGGGATGAGTCCCACATTCTCCCCAATCTCTGGGTAAAGAAGTTTCTCCTGAATTCCACCATCGCATTTGTCTCTATCTCATGTTGAAAGCTTCCCTCCCCCAGTTCCACTCTCACTCACGAGTGGAAACTCCTTTTCTTGACTGACAATGTCTGTATCGCTTCAATTACACAGCATTGGATTTGTCCTTCCCTCGCTGCTGGACATCAGATGAGAAGAAGGACACCAGGCAAGGCGTGTGTCCCAGTCTCGCATTTACAATCTCATTGGTAGTAGCTTCAGTGGCATTGGGCGGCGCTGTCTGGCCTCGTCATAGCTGGACCCAATGTGGCGTCCAACGGAAAGTCCACTGGCCCTATGGTGGGGTTGTACAATCGAGGAAGTGGGCAGGACAAAATACCCCACCCATCATCGCCATCACCTGAAACCAGCCCCCACATTCTCAGGTGTTTGAGCTGCGTTTGCCCGACTTCTTACCTGTTGAACCTGTACCATCCGTAGACAAGATCCTTGTCACACTGCCGCTGTCCCACACACTCTGTCCCAGTACAATCGATGCTTCTCCAGGTTTGGTTCAGCACCGTGTGGTCTACACACGGGTCAGTGAGCGCTGAGCTTGGGTCTGAGTGACAGAGAGATTTTTAACGCTTACAGATAAAGTACAGTCAGTGTCACATTGAGACATGTGTCCACCCCTTCCCTCCTCACTCAGACCAAACAACAACATCAATGCAGGAGCGAGTGTTGGTGGATGGGAGAACCTCAGTGACGTGGGGAAGAGGTGAAGGCGGAGGGGAAATTTGATCGGGAGGCTCAGGATCATGAGGAGGGTCTGAGACAAGTCGAGAGGGAGAAAGAGTTTGTGTTGACGGGGTAGGGTCGAGAACGAGAGGGGCACAGAGAGTTTCACGGGGATCAGGCAGAGAAGCGATGGGGACACGAGGAGAAATGTTTTCACACGGCGAGTGGTTAGGGTGTGGACTGAGCTGTCTGAGAGTGTGGGGGAGGCAGCTTCAATCGAGAGATTCGAGAGGGATTTGGAATACTATTTGGAAAGGAGGAATGCACCGAAGTTGCAACCCATTTCACCTGAGTCACGACGCACCACTCCTCTCATTCACTGCATCCCCCCTCCTCAGTCATTACATCCCACTCCACTCAATCACTACATCACACTCCCCTCAGTCACAGCATCCCACTTCCCTGTGTCACGGCATCCCACTCCCCTCAGTCACTGCATTCCACTTCCCTGTGTCACGACATCCCACTCCCCTCAGTCACTACATCCTACTCCCCTCTCTCACTGCATCCCACTCCCCTCAGTCACGACATCCCACTCCCCTCACTTACTACATCCCACTCGCCTCACTCACTCCATCCCACTCCCCTCACTCACTCCATCCCACTCCCCTCAGTCACGAAATCACACTCACTTCAGTCATTACATGCTTCTTCCCTCAGTCAGTACATCCGACTCCACTCAATCACTACGTCCCACGTCCTTCAGCCACTCCATCCCACTCCCCTCAATCATTGCATCCCAGTCCTCTCACTCAATACATTCGACTCCCCTCACTCACTCCATCCGACTCCCCTCACTCACTCCATCCCACTCCCCTCAGTCACTACATTCCACTCCCCTCAGTCACTAAATCCCACTCCGCTCGCTCACTGCATCCTACTACCCTCAGTCACTGCATCCCACTCTCCTCAGTCACTACATCCCACTCTGCGCACTCACTACATCCCATTCCCCTCACTCACTACATGCCACTCCCCTCACTCACTACATCCCCCTCCCCTCACTCACTACATCCACCTCCCCTCACTCACTACACCCCACTCCCCTCACTCACTACACCCCACTCCCCGCACTCACTATATCCCCCTCCCCTCAGCCACTACATCCCACTCCCCTCACTCACCACATCCCACTCCCCTCACTCACTACATCCCACTCTCTTCACTCACTACATCCCACTCCCCTCAGTCACTCCATCCCTCTCCCCCTCAGTCACTCCGTCCCTCGCCCCTCAGTCACTCCGTCCCTCTCCCCTCAGTCACTCTATCCCTCTCCCTCTCAGTCACTCCGTCCCTCGCCCCTCAGTCGCTCCGTCCCTCTCCCCTCAGTCACTCCGTACCTCTCCCCTCAGTCACTGGGTGTGTCAGTGTCCCGGTATATCCAGTGTTGCCCTCCTGGGTCATTTTGAAACAGCAATGTACCTGTGCAATAAGCAGCCGCACAGCCTTGTGTCGGTTTCAGCTCATAGACAAAGTAACTGCTGCAGTTTTTAATCTTTATCTCTCGCTTCCATCTGCAGAGATTCCCATACCAGTTAAAACAAACTCTCCGGTTTACTTGCCCCTGTTCCAGGGTGGGATGTGATCCTGAAATGAGGTGTATAAATATTGGAGAGTGTAAGCGATGTGAACAGTGCTGGACAGTGAGTATAAATCTGATATTGTAAAGTCTGACTCTACCCTGTAACCAGCCTGAACGATGTGTGGAGCAGTATTCCTCTGCGGCCGGAGTCTCCGGAATCTTCCATCCGCCAGAACTGGAACAACAATCACAGAGTCAGAGAATTGCAGAATAATACAGCTGAGAACGAGCGCCATTCGGTCCCCCATGTCCCTGCTAGCCCCTGTGAATGATCTATCCAATGTTGTCTCACTCGCCTCCCATTCGCTCCCCACTGGACTTTACACCTCTCCTTCCAGCATTTACCGAATGTCCTTTCCAAATGTTTCCATTTCATCTGCTTTGCTGGTCCTTCGGCCCGCGATTTCTATGCGTTGGTGGTGGAGGGAGTGAATGTTTGTAGTTAGCGTGTCGACCGAGCTGTCCTGCCCTGTTCTGTCGTGAATGGTGTTGAGCTTTCCTGGGCGTTGTCGGGAGCCGCACTCATCCAGGTAAATGGAGAGGATCCCAACACACTCGTGACTTTTGTGCGTCTACATGGTGGCCCGGCTTTGGAGGGGAGTTAGGAGGTGGGTTCCTCTCCGCAGAATTACCAGCCTCTGACCTGCTCTGGGAGCCACATTGTATAAATGACTGTTCAGTTTCTGGTCAATGGTAACCCCCAGGCTGGTGTTTGATGGGGAGGGATTCAGTGGCGAAAATGCCATTGAATGTCAAGCGGGGAGATGATTAAGTTCTCTCTAGAGAATAAATAAATAAACTCTCTGTTTATCATCTTTCGGGCGGCACGGTAGCACAGTGGTTAGCACTGCTGCTTCACAGCTCCAGGGTCCCAAGTTCGATTCCCGGCTCAGGTCACTGTCTGTGTGGAGTTTGCACATTCTCCTCGTGTCTGCGTGGGTTTTCTCCGGGTGCTCCGGTTTCCTCCCACAGTCCAAAGATGTGCGGGTTAGGTTGATTGGCCAGGTTAAAAATTGCCCCTTAGAGCGTAGGTTTGAGGGATTAGCGGGTAAATATGTGGGGGTAGGGCCTGGGTGGGATTGTGGTCGGTGCAGACTCGATGGGGCGAATGGCCTCTTTCTGCACTGTAGGGTTTCTATGATTCTAACTGGCTGGGCCCTACGTCACTTTCTGGTTCATGGTAACGCCCAGGATGGTGATACTGGTGGTGGTGGTGGTGGTGGTGGTGGTGGTGGCGGGTGGGGTGGGGTGGGGGGGTGGGGAGGGTATGCAACGATGGTAATATCATTGAATGTGAAGGAGGGAGATGGTTCGATCCTCTCTTGTTGGAGATGGGCACTTGTGTGGGGTGAATGTTAGTCGCCACTGATGGGGAGGGAAATCTGCCATCCTTACTCGGCCTGGCCTGCAGATGCTCCACACACAGAGCAATCTGGTTGAATCTGAAATGCCCCCGCAGGCCACATATTTGTCACCAACAACTATTCACATCATGATGGGAAGAACTTACCGACTGCTGGTTCCCACTCACCACCACCCCCCCCCCCGCCCCTCCCCGCCCCCCCCCCCCAACTGCGCACCCCCCCCCCTCCCCACCCCCAACTGGACTGGTATCTCTGACCATCGCAGTCTCTCTGCTGTTACTGTTTCCACGCTGACACTTTCCTCCCGGTGTGCCCAGTTTATCAGGAAATGTCCCTGCCCTCTACCTTTTAAACCGGTACCAGCCTTTCTGAAGTTTATCATCACACTTCCATTTGCTGGTACATTCTTCCCATCTGCAATCCATGCTCCTCCATGTATCGTTCAGCACAGTGTGATCCTCACAAGGGTCAGTGCGTGCGGAGTCCAGAACTGAGACACAGAGACATGTTTAATGTTAATACAATGTGCAGTTCGTTTTGCAAAGAGACTTCTGATTATCAAAGAGCCGATAACCTCGCCTTCGACACCTGCTCTGCTACTGACAACACCTTCACCACCGAATTGAAAATACCACAATCTCAGTCTCAAATCTTTCCCCCCTTTTCTGAACAGGTTTCTATCTGTCTCCAGCGAAATATTCACCCTCTATCTCACACCTCAGACATTGTACCCTCTGTTCCAGATGAACAATTACGGCCGAGGCAAAGGAACACGGCAATAAACCCAACAGAGACACCACAAATGCTCAGGCTGGTCAGATAGGCAAAACCATGGCAAACGGAATTTTACGCTGAAAAGTGTGAGGTGAGGCATTTTTGGTGGGGGACTCAAAAGACAAGGGAATACACAATAAACTCGAGGATGCAAGGACAGGGGACCAGAGGGACATTGCTGTGCGTGCCCATCGATCCCTGAACGCAGCAGGACAGGGAGATAAGGTGGTTAAGAAGGCATATGGGGTAATTGCCTTCATTAGCCGCGGTGTCGAATATCAGAGGAGAAAGGTTACAAGGGAGCTGTTCAGACACAACTAGAGTACTGTGTGCATTTCTGATCGTCACACTATAGGAAGAATGTGATTGCACTGGAGAGAGAGAGAGAGAGGGTGCAGAGGAGATTCACATGGACGCTACCTGGGCTGGAGCCTTGCAACTATGGAGAGAGTCTGGTGAGGCTGGAGTTGTTCTATTTAGAGAAGAGAAGGCTGAGGGGGAGGGGACCTGATAGAGGTGTACAAAATAATGAGGCACATTGATCGGGTAGATAGGAAGTAAGTGTTTTTTTTTCCCCTTCGTAGAGGGGTAAATAACCAGGAGGCAGAGATTTATGGTGAGGAGCAGGAGAATTGCAGGATGGAAGGAATCTGGAACGCAGTGCCTGAAAGGGTGGTAGCAGCCGAGGTAGTTGGAGGTAATGTCGAAAAATGCTAAATTACCCCTTAGTGTCCAAACATGCATGGGTTTGGTGGATTGGCCATGCTACATTGCCACTTAATATCCAAAGATGAGAATGTTCCTTTGTTTGGCCGTGCTCAGTTGGGCCTTAGTATCCATAGACGTTAGGCAGATTGGCCATGGCAAATTGTTTCTTCGCGTCCACGGATGTGCAGATAAGGTGAATTAGCCATTGCCATTTTGCCACTTAGTGTCAAAAGCTGCTTAGGTCAGCTGGATTGGTCATGCTAAATTGCATGTCTGTGTCAACGAGGGTAGGTATGGTGGATTTGCCGTGCTAAATTACCCTTGACTATCCAACGTTTTGCAGCTTGGGTGGATTGATACAGAACATAGAACATAGAACAGTACAGCACAGAACAGGCCCTTCGGCCCACGATGTTGTGCCGAGTTTTATCTGAAACCAAGATCAAGCTATCCCACTCCCTATCATCCTGGTGTGCTCCATGTGCCTATCCAATAACCGCTTAAATGTTCCTAAAGTGTCTGACTCCACTATCACTGCAGGCAGTCCATTCCACACCGCAACCACTCTCTGCATAAAGAACCTACCTCTGATATCCTTCCTGTATCTCCCTTGTAATAGCTCCATCCACCCGAGGAAATAGTCTTTGAACGTTCACTCTCTCTATCCCCTTCATCATTTTATAAACCTCTATTAAGTCTCCCCTCAGCCTCCTCCGCTCCAGAGAGAACAGCCCGAGCTCCCTCAACCTTTCCTCATAAGACCTACCCTCCAAACCAGGCAGCATCCTGGTAAATCTCCTCTACACTCTTTCCAGCGCTTCCACATCCTTCTTCTAGTGAGGTGACCAGAACTGCACACAATAATCCAAATGTGGTATCACCAAGGTCCTGTACAGTTGCAGCATAACCCCACGGCTCTTAAACTCCAACCCCCTGTTAATAAAAGCTAACACACTATAGGCCTTATTCGCAGCTCTATCCACTTGAGTGGCAACCTTTAGAGATCTGTGGATATGGACCCCAAGATCTCTCTGTTCCTCCACAGTCTTCAGAACCCTACCTTTGACCCTGTAATCCACATTTAAATTCGTCCTCCCAAAATGAATCACCTCACATTTATCAGGGTTAAACTCCACTTGCCATTTTTCAGCTATCTATGTCTCTTTGCAGCCTACAACAGCCCTCCACCTCATCCACTACTCCACCAATCTTGGTGTCATCAGCAAATTTACTGATCCACCCTTCAGCGCCCTCCTCTAAGTCATTAATAAAAATCACAAAGAGCAGAGGACCAAGCACTGATCCCTGCGGCACTCCGCTAGCAACCTGCCTCCAATCCGAAAATTTTCCATCCACCACCACCCTCTGTCTTCGATCAGACAGCCAGTTACCCATCCAATCGGCCAACTTTCTCTCTATCCCACACCTCCTCACTTTCATCAGTCCAAAGATGTGCGGGTTAGGTTGATTGGCCAGGTTAAAAATTGCCCCATGGAGTCCTGGGATGCGTAGGTTAGAGGGATTAGCGGGTAAATATGTGGGGGAAGGGCCTGGGTGGGATTGTGGTCGGTGCAGACTCGGTGGGCCGAATGGCCTCCTTCTGCACTGTAGGGTTTCTATGATTTCTATGATTTCTATGATCATAAGCCGACCTTGGGGGACCTTATCAAACGCCTTACTAAAATCCATGTCTATGACATCAACTGCCCTACCTTCATCAACACACTTGATGATCATTCGAACTTGTCCCTTAGTGTCTGAAGAAGGGAAAGGGTTAATGTTTTTTTGTACTCAATGTATTTTGTACCTAAAAGGTTGAACTTTGTACCTGGAATGTATCACAAACATAACCCTTCCTTATGGCTACTCTCCCCTTTGTTTATATTGCTCCTGGTAGTAGTATAAGCCATTTGTTCGTGTCTTTCATCTTTAACTTTTAGTGGTATAAGCCATTTGTTCATGGTTCCCTCGCTTGTTTATATCATTCTGATGAAACAGACAGTTAAATATAGATGTTGGGTTGTAAGTCTTTCTTTCCCGTAGGCTTGTCTATGATTTAAACAAAGGAAGCAGCTACCAAATGGTAGAGTGCGAGAATGGCCGTTTGAAGGAGGGCTCCCACTGGGACAGCTGCAATCGCACACAGTCACTTCAAAGGAAAGGCCGCGAGAAGAGCGGGGGACCAGAAGTTGCATCTTGACTACAACTACCAGGAGAATTGTGCTTTATGACCCAAGGATACCACATACACTCTGGATTATGGTTAGAGGCTATCAGAAGCTGTTAAAGGAACTATAATTTATGATCAAGGACTGTTAACTGGACTTTGCTTCATGACTTGTATTGGTAACCCTGATGCATAAAGGTCCACGCTTCTTGTGTTCAGAGAGAACGTTGGCTTCCGCTTTCAAGGGGTCAAGTTCTCCCATAAGCTTGTGAGAATAAAGCCTACTCTATTTTGACTCATACCAGCCTCAAGAGGTATTTTTACCGACTTCATTTGGTGCCGAAAGCCGGGAGACCCCCGGGATCTGTTTGTGGGGACTCTGTTTCCGGTTGAATGGCCACAACCTGGGTACTGGAATAGGGTTCTGAACCTAATAGGGTGAGTCAAACTACAGTGGGCTGATCATATGTGATGAGAGAGTGTGAGAGTGAGAGACGTCTGAACTGAACACATACGGACAAGGACGCATTTGTCTGTTATGGATACTCAAGTGAGTGTAAAGTCTGGTGAAAAAGGTGCCTGGCGTGTGATGTTCAGACGTGAGTGAGAAAGAGAAACTGTCTGAGTGATCAGCGGAGTAGAATTAAGCTTAATAGTGTAAGCTTAATAGTGTAAGCTTAATAGTGTAAGCGGTGGTAGGGAGGGATTTGATCACCGCTGACAGGTAACACCGGACTCTGATAAGAGCAGCCTAGGAGTGGGAGAGCGAGAAGGGAGAATAGAAGGCTCCAGGTGGTGAGTATAAAACTTATCTGTATTATGGTGGGATCACAAGCACAAGGACAGTGGGGACTTCCGGAATCCCTGATAAATGAGTGTATGACTGAGAGGAACAAATTCATTAAACAGATGAGAAAAGGGGGGTGGAACTTATCCTACCCTCTGGGCCAACAGCATAAGTGGTTGGATAAAGAAAAGAGAAACATGACAAAGAAAATAGGAGTATTGTTAATCCATCAGTTAGCTGGACTCATTGAGCAAGTAGTCACCACTACTAAGAAGTGGAGTGAGGATAAAGAAAGGATTAGGGAGTGAGAATGCAGAGTAAGGGAACTGGAGAAACAGAACCAAGTATTAGAAGAAAAGCAATGGAGAGGGAAAACCGTTCCTCTACCTCCTTATGAGCCCACACAACAGGGACCAAACGCTCTTCCAGAGGAATGGGAAGCCCGAGAACACAACTTAGTGCGAGTAACCCAAGGGGGAACAGATGCACAGCCAAAAGTGAATTATGAACCCTTCACCCTGGGTGAGATGCAGCAGATAATGGCTTCCCTGGGTAAATTGCAACCTAGAAGTGCAAACTCTAAATTCTAGGAAGAATTAGACACAATCTGGGTAGGACACCTATTACACCTGAGAGACGTACACCAGCTGGTAAGGGCAGCCTGTCCAGTGGATAAGTGGAGACAGGTAGCAGGTGGACCCGCCGCTCCTCCAGCACAGGATTATAGTGGGGGACGGTGGACACATGTAGTCGCCCGAACATCAGAGATAAACACAACAAACACCCTTCGCCCAGTTTAAGGTAGAAATTCTGAGAGTATTAGGGAATGCTCCCACTAACTGGAGCAGAATGACCACAACGAAACAGCTAAAAGGGGAAGGAGCTTCTGAATGTGGGGGATGGTTGTCCCAGGTATATCAGGAGTGCTCCGGACAAGGAAACCCAGGTCAAGGAGATCGAGCGTTCATCCAGGCTTTTAAGGATGAATTCTTTAGTGTTCACCAAAATATCCTTAAAATGGGAATTCTCAGTTCCCCGAACTATGATGAGTTGGTAGAATGGGCTAATGGCATACCTGGAGGTGGATAGGAGAGATCTTAGTTTTTGTATTTCAGTGTGTTTGTGTGATCTGGTTTCTAGTCGAATGTAGGTGGTTGTTGTTGTATTAAATTGAGAGCAGGAATTGTTGAAGCCTTTGTTTGTTCTTGGAGAGTGTTTATTGCGGGTAATAAATGACCTTAGTTTAGCCTCAGGGGAGCTGGGGAGGTGTTAAGACTGTTAAAGATTAAAGTGATAAGATTTCTTGAATTTACTTCTGTTTTGACTTTTAATTACAGTTTGGAAGAAAGAAGAATAAAGTGACTGTCTTAATCCAAGTTCTGTATTCTTTTAAATGTTTTACTTACATCTCAGTTTAAGATGTTAAGTTTGAATGAGTGTTGGAAGCTTCCATGTGTGTCTGTGTGTGTTTAACAGAGTTGTTTCTTTTGATGTGATTTTACAACAGTGGGTTTGATACAGACTTTAGATAAAATTAGAAGGTAAATTGAAATTTCAAAATCGAAGTGCATAAATTGAAGTTGGAAATAGCCAATTTGAAGTTTGATTAAACCTGTGTTTGAATTTTGTTAAGAAAGGATTTAAGCCTTGGAGGGAACCATGTGCTCTCTCCTTTGTCTTAAAGTGAAGATTATGAGAGAGTTAGTTGAGAAATTGGGAGAAGAAATTAAGTAATTTTATGGAAAAGTAGATAAGCAAGAACAAAAGAATGAGGTAAATGTACTGTCTATGAATCAGTTTAAAATATATGAAGATAAGTGAAACGAATTGTAATTCCACTTATGTCAAGTTCCAGCAGGAGATTAATCAATTAAATCTCAGTTGCCAATGCAAATTGCCCTTACAGATGTCTGATAGTTTAATATTCTGTAACCTGGTTAAACTTATGTACTGCCATTGGAATTTTATGTGCTATCTATTGTTCAAAGTTTGCCAAATATTGAGCACTGTCAAGCTTAAAATCTAGCCAGTTAAACTCAAACCAAAATATTTTTGATTAATTAACTAGTATGCATTGTAACTACTTTGGTTTTGATTTGGCGCCTGTTGTTTTCCTCAAGTGCCGGGGGGGGGCGGGGTTGATCTGCAGCTCAGTTTAACATTGGAAACGGATTGGATTAAAGGGGTTTGGATATCACAGTTATGGTGTGTAAAGTATGATATAACTGCCGCTTGATTATTTTTATTATACAGTATAGCACTGCTATATAGACCCGGAAATAAAATCAAATCCTGAAAAGCCTTTAACAATTTTGTATAATATAGTTATATATTATATGTTGTGTATTGATAAAACATAATTCTGTAGGAGCTTCCTGTTTTCCTCGCCATACAAATAATTAAACTAGAGATAATGTCAGGGTACATTATATAAAGATTGGAGCTGTATGGTATGTGATTTTAATGGGGAATGCGATGTTTTTTGATGAGTTTTTTGCCGCAGCGATCAGTGCTTGGTCCTCTGCTCTTTGTGATTTTTATTAATGACTTAGAGGAGGGGGCTGAAGGGTGGATCAGTAAATTTGCTGATGACACCGAGATTGGTGGAGTAGTGGATGAGGTGGAGGGCTGTTGTCGGCCGCAAAGAGACATAGATAGGATGCAAAGCAGGGCTGAAAAATGGCAAATGGAGTTTAACCCTGATAAATGTGAGGTGATTCATTTTGGTAGGACTAATTTAAATGTGGATTACAGGGTCAAAGGTAGGGTTCTGAAGACTGTGGAGGAACAGAGAGATCTTGGGGTCCATATCCACAGATCTCTAAAGGTTGCCAGTCAAGTGGATAGAGCTGTGAAGAAGGTCTATAGTGTGTTAGCTTTTATTAACAGGGGGTTGGAGTTTAAGAGCCGTGGGGTTATGCTGCAACTGTACAGGACCTTGGTGAGACCACATTTGGAATATTGTGTGCAGTTCTGGTCACCTCACTATAAGAAGGACGTGGAAGCGCTGGAAAGAGTGCAGAGGAGATTTACCAGGATGCTGCCTGGTGTGGAGGGTAGGTCTTATGAGGAAAGGTTGAGGGAGCTCGGGCTGTTCTCTCTGGAGCGGAAGAGGCTGAGGGAAGACTTAATAGAGGTTTATTAAATGATGAAGGGGATAGAGAGAGTGAACATTCAAAGACTATTTCCTCGGGTGGATGGAGCTATTACAAGGGGGGCATAACTATAGGGTTCACGGTGGGAGATATAGGAAAGATATCAGAGGTAGGTTCTTTACGCAGAGAGTGGTTGGGGTGTGGAATGGACTGCCTGCAGTGATACTGGAGTCAGACAGTTTTGGAACATTGAAGCGGTTATTGGATAGGCATATGGAGCACACCAGGACGATAGGGAGTGGGATAGCTTGATCTTGGTTTCAGATAAAGCTCGGCACAACATCGTGGGCCGAAGGGCCTGTTCTGTGCTGTACTGTTCTATGTTCTATGTTCTAGATTATATACAAATGAATAGATGTCCAACTGCAGCCAAAAGCCAGTGTAAAGTGTTATTTAATTCACACTAAGCTTTCTATGGAAGGGGGGTGTGTAGTTAAATGTATAATGTCCTAGCTAAAGTCATACAGATATCGGGAAACTGTGGACAGAGATATTGCCCACTATACTGATGAGATTAAGAATTACCACAAACCGGACAACTAGATTAACCCCTTATGAATTAATGACAGAATGGGCGATGATGTAGGTTCACTAAAAGATGAATTCAGGAGATATGTTTTGGAACTAAGCACTCAACTAAAAGGGATGCACAAATTGGTAAAAGACAATCCGGAACAAAGAGACAGAGAGAGAGAGAGCTTGAAATGCTCCCTGACGGGCGCGAAGTTGCGTCCTAGTAAAAGCACTACTTGACAAACCTGGGTTTGCCCCTAAATGGAAGGGCCCCTATGAGGTTAAAATTGTGTATTGTGCTTAATTCACAGATATGTGAGACGGTTGACCTCCAAGCAAGCTGAACGGGTTCGCGGGCAGTGGCGCGCGGGCAGTATAGCCTTTGGACCATTGTATAATGGTCGCGCAGGTTATTAGTTAAGTGATAGGATGATTTTCTTGCTGCTTCTCATGACCCTTGCCCTGCTAGTTACGGAGGGGAAGTATAGATGGAATTGTGTAGACTTGAAGATAGAGCATCGCAAGCATCTCTGTAACGATGGCTCTGTCTATTGTAACCTTCCGACACATGGAATAAGTCCCTGGGAGGTAACCCGTAGGGACCGCTGCTTGGGATTCCTTAACCATGCCATGTTGCCACCTCTGTTGGAGGGGCGAGGTGATTGGGGTCTCCCATGCATGTAATGTGGTGTAACTGGAATGTTTGGTGTTTAGCTGAGGGACCGGGATGGATCTGTACCCGGCATCAGCTCGGGAGGATGAGTACTTCAACAAGAGATTTGGTCGATCCAAGCGATCATTGTACCAATCCTCTAAAATCCAACCCGATCACATGAACTCTTTCATGTATATGTCTCTCTTGTATGTATTGCAGTCAAAATTTTGAACAAGTGCTGGGTCTGCTTACATATTCCCATGCACGAAGGAAAGGGGGGAAAGTCCTTTATTCCCTACCCCTTTGACAACTCCGGGAATGGTAGAGGGGATTTCGAATCAGAATGGAACCCACGATGGGAGAAGGAAAGTGACATTTAAAAAACCCCATCAGGCACGTTGTGAAAAACCAACAAGGGGGGATCTATCTGCTTGGTAAGAAACGGAACCATACCTGTGGGCCATAGCTACTGTACCCAGCAGGTTAATGTCACCAGTGGTGCCTGGGCTTTGGTGCAACAGATTACAATCCATTGCCCCACTGCTGATGTCCTGGTCAGCCTCTCCTCTACTTATATGAGCAGCGTGACTGCATGTAATGGTACCTGTTGTGTGTGTGGAAACAATGCCTAGCCATGGCTTCCTTGGGATTGGGTAGGATCATGTTATTTAGCATATGTGGTACCCTATATTCACCATTAGTGAGACAGAACGGTTCTTTATGATAGCTTTCCCACTTTATGGGACAGCAAAAGCAGCACAGGAACTTATACATATGGCCTCGACCTTGGAGACAATTGCAAATGAAACGAGAGACAGGTTCGAGGAGGTGAGCACAACCTTCTCTGAAGTATCAGCCGAAGTTGTAGCTGTCCGGACTGTTGCTTTATAGAACCGATTGACACTTGATTATGTGTTGGCTTTCCAGGGAGGAACGTGCACTATAATTGAATCCGAATGCTGCACGTATATCCCAGATGTTTCGGAAAATATAACTCGTTTGGCATCATATCAAACGAGTGACGATGACAATACAAGGTGAAGGGAGCCAATATCATAATTATAACCCTCCGGGATGGCTAGGGAAATGGTTCGGGTCGTGGGGATTATACCTGATGTACGGGTTAATTGTATTAATTGTCATTGTTATTGCTTGTTGTATTTATATGACATTATTGAACGAACAGCCCGAATTATGCTGAGTGCAAGTGTACAGGCAGAAGGGGTAGACTTCCTGATGAAGGAGGTAGGCCCATATATATTGGTAACATTTGGCTCTGAATTGGTCATGGGGCCATGTTTGCACTTGGCCTCCGAACAAAAAGGGGGGATTGAAGAAGGGAAAGGGTTAATGTTTTTTTGTACTCAATGTATTTTGTACCTAAAAGGTTGAACTTTGTACCTGGAACGTATCACAAACATAACCCTTCCTTATGGCTACTCTCCCCTTTGTTTATATTGCTCCTGGTAGTAGTATAAGCCATTTGTTCATGTCTTTCATCTTTAACTTTTAGTAGTATAAGCCATTTGTTCATGGTTCCCTTGCTTGTATATATCATTCTGATAAAACAGACAGTTAAATGTAGATGTAGGGTTGTAACTCTTACTTTTTCCGTAGGCTTGTGTATCATTTAAACAAAGGAAGCAGCTGCCAAATGGTGGAGTGTGAGAATGGTTGTTTGAAGGAGGACTCCCACTGGGACAGCTGCAATCGCACACAGTCACTTCAAAGGAAAGGCCGCGGGGACCAGAGGTGGCACCTTGACTACAACTACCAGGAGAATTGTGCTTTATGACCCAAGGATACCAGTTACTCCCTGGTTTATGATTAGAGACTATCAGAAGCTGTTAAAGGATGAAGTAGGCGATTTTCCAAAGCCATATTTTTATTATCTCATCAATATTCACCTCATTAAACATATTCATTTATTGGACTGATTGGCACCATTCATAACGTGCCCACAAAGCAGAGGGGAACAACCGAATGGACATTCGTTTCAATCCCCCTCTGCATAGCTGAGAGACCTTGAATTCAAGTTTGATGGAAGATCCTTATTCTGCCCAGCAACAGCACGAAGCTCTGCACAGCTGAGAGACCTTTAATTTCAAAGCCGACAAAAGATCCTTATTCTGCCCAGCAACAGCACGAAGCTGCATTTTAAAACGGCACTTGGCCAGAAGATCGGGATATCTGCGAGTCAAGACCTGGCAGTGGTATATATGGCATAACTGTACTCTAAATAAAATATTATGGGAATAAAATGGCCAAGGCAGGCAAAGAAACTTAAACTTAATAAACCAGGATAAAAAGAATCAAAGATTAGATTAAATCCCCCTACACACAGCAGGACAAAATGACATTAACACCTAATCTCGCAAGCATAGAATACAGACACAAAACATCAGAGGTCGATTTAGATAAGGGGACACATCGAGAGGATAATGGGAAACACATTAAAACACCGGGGCAAGAACAGACAGCCCCATTAACACGGACACACACCACACACATGCAAATTGACAAGTCTCCCAGGAAACCTCCTGACCAGATAGCACACTTTTTAGGTATTGCAAAAATGTATGAGCAAATGTTCCCGCTCGAATTTGGATTCCTATAAATATCCAGAGCAAATGAGTCAAAATAGAGTAAGCTTTATTCTCACAACGTGGCCAAACCACTGTTTCTACGCTGGCTACGAGGGTCTCCCTGGGATCGCAGTAATTGTACAATAAAGAAAAACGCTTTGAACCTTGCCTTGCGACTCGACCTCCTTGAATGCACTGGTACAAGGGATTTTTCCCTACAACAAGGAACTATAATTTATGATCAAGGACTGTTAACTGGACTTTACTTCATGGCTTGTATTGGGAACCCTGATGTATAAAGGTCCACGCTTCTTGTGTTCAGAGAGAACTTTCGCTTCCGCTTTCAAGGGATCAAGCTCTCCCATCAGCTTGTGAGGATAAAGCTTACTCTATTTTGACTCATATCAGCCTCAAGAGGTATTTTTACCAACTTCACCTTGGAAGAAAAGAGTATGTCCGTTCATCCTATCTATGCCCCTCATGATTTTGTACACTGCAATAAGGTCACCTCTCATTCTCCTACTTTCCAAGGAATAGATTCGTAGCCTGCTACCCTCTGCCCATAACTCACGCGCACGACTTGTGGCAATATCCTCGTGAATCTTTTTTGCACCCTTTCCAGTTTATCAATGTCTTTCCCATAACAGGGGGACCAACACCCTACGATGTGCGCGTTAGATGGATTTGCCATGCTAAACTGCCCCTGAGTGTCAGGTGGACTAGCCAGTTTAAATACATGGGGTTCTGGGGATGAGGCCTGGGTGGGTTTGTGGTTGGTGCAGACAAGATGGGCCGAATGTCCTCGTTCTGCACTGTAGGATTCTATTAACTATTTCTTCTACACTGCTCACAATACAACCAAGTGCGGCCTCATCATGTACTTCTACACATTTAACGTAATATATCACATATTAATTGGATTATAATGAGGTGACAATGTTAACGAGCATTGAATAAATGAATTAAACCAACAAGTAAATATGCACATATATGAATTTCGATATTAAACTAAAATAGCACATGCGACAGCAAAATACAGATGAGTAATGTAAAAATGTGACTGGAGAATTGACAGTATTATTAGTGCCCAAGTTCAAATCAAGAACAATGATTTCAGGGTCCCTCAAGGATAGAACAATTGCACAAATCTCTTGCTATGAAAGCAAAGCATAAGAGGGATGAGAATAAGTATCATTCAATGATATGAATCTTGATGTCATTCATACATAAAGACATTAAATCCAGCTAATCGGTAAATATAAACAAAAATGTAGCAATGAATAATTTTCAGAAATGGAATGTATACCTAAATTCAGCAATTGATGTAAACATTCCATTTTCAACCTTTCTAATCCCATTACTCCCTCTGCTACAGGCTATATAAATGCTGAAGTATTGTAATTTTATTTCCTGCTTGCATGTTGCACTATTCAGTAT
The DNA here is from genome assembly GCF_964213995.1 of Mustelus asterias. Taxonomy (NCBI): domain Eukaryota; kingdom Metazoa; phylum Chordata; class Chondrichthyes; order Carcharhiniformes; family Triakidae; genus Mustelus; species Mustelus asterias. The sequence continues at coordinate 88,783 of NW_027590283.1, read as the reverse complement.
GGTCCTTCTTGTACAGGCTGAAGACGTTAACACCCTTCACTACATGAGTCTCATTCAACCCCTCTCCACTTTTGTCCTGTTTGTTGGGGTGGCCCTGACCTGTCCGCATCCATAGCCATCAGAAAATCCCCTGCAACGTAGAGGGCATTGGTGAGGCCACACCTGGGGTATTGTCTGCAGTTTTGGTGTCCTTTTCTGAGGAACAATGTCCTTGCTATAGAGGGAGTACAGCAAAGGTTTACCAGGCTGATTCCTGGGATGGCATGTCTATCATATGAGGACAGGTTGAGTCGGTTAGGATTATATTCACTGGAGTTTAGAAGAGTGAGAGAGGATCTCATAGACATTTATAAGATTATAAAATGGTTAGACAGGGTAGATTAAGAAAGAATGTCCCCAGTAGTGGGGGAGCACAGAACGAGGGGTCAGAGAGTGACTGGATGAGCACCTGGCACGTGGGAGGGCAAATGTTTCTCACGTGTCCATGTAGAATCGATGGGCTGACGGGATTCTTCTTCACTGTATGGTTCTATGATTCTGTTATCCTTTAAAATTCTGCTTCAAAATTCTAATCACCCATCAAAGCCTCTCCTTCCCTTCCCTGTCGATAGATTTTTTTTTTCTGCACACTTCCTTTGAGGCATCCCCAAAGCAATTAAAATACAGACAAAACAGGCAATCTTAACGTAGAAAGATTGAACATTATACATCATAAGCATGACTCATTCAGGTAACTCAGAAACAGGAGTAGAGTCCTCGCCTCATGGGGTCTCCAGGAGTTTAGAAAAGTGAGAGGGGATCTCATAGAAAGTTATAAAATTATAAGAGTGTTAGACAGGGTAGAGTCAGAAAGAATGTTCCCAATGGTGGGGGAGTGAAGAACTAGGGGTCACAGAGTACCTGGATGAGCACTTGGAATGGCATAATATTCAAGGCATTGGGCCAACTGCTGGTAAATGGTTTGGAGGACATGTGTTTCTGAGATGTTGGTGCGGACTGGATGGACCAAAGGGCCCCTTCTTCACTGTATGACTCTGATTCTATGATCCTTTAAAATTATGCTTCAAAATTCTGATCACCCATCAAAGCCTTTCCTTCTGTCCCCTGTCATAGAACATAGAACATAGAACAGTACAGCACAGAACAGGCCCTTCGGCCCACGATGTTGTGCCGACCTTCATCTGAAACCAAGATCAAGCTATCCCACTCCCTATCATCCTGGTGTGCTCCATGTGCCTATCCAATAACCGCTTAAATGTTCCTAAAGTGTCTGACTCCACTATCACTGCAGGCAGTCCATTCCACACCCCAACCACTCTCTGCGGAAAGAACCTACCTCTGATATCCTTCCTGTATCACCCACCACGAACCCTATAGTTATGCCCCCTTGTAATAGCTCCATCCACCCGAGGAAATTATCTTTGAACGTTCACTCTATCTATCCCCTTCATCATTTTATAAACCTCTCTTAAGTCTCCCCTCAGCCTCCTCCGCTCCAGAGAGAACAGCCCGAGCTCCCTCAACCTTTCCTCATAAGACCTACCCTCCAAACCAGGCAGCATCCTGGTAAATCTCCTTTGCACTCTTTCCAGCGCTTCCACATCCTTCTTATGGTGAGGTGACCAGAACTGCACACAATATTCCAAATGTGGTCTCACCAAGGTCCTGTACAGTTGCAGCATAACCCCACGGCTCTTAAACTCCAACCCCCTGTTAATAAAAGCTAACACACTATAGGCCTTCTTCACAGCTCTATCCACTTGAGTGGCAACCTTTAGAGATCTGTGGATATGGACCCCAAGATCTCTCTGTTCCTCCTCAGTCTTCAGAACCCTACCTTTGACCCTGTAATCCACATTTAAATTAGTCCTACCAAAATGAATCACCTCACATTTATCAGGGTTAAACTCCATTTGCCATTTTTCAGTCCAGCTTTGCATCCTATCTATGTCTCTTTGCAGCCTACAACAGCCCTCCACCTCATCCACTACTCCACCAATCTTGGTGTCATCAGCAAATTTACTGATCCACCCTTCAGCCCCCTCCTCTAAGTCATTAATAAAAATCACAAAGAGCAGAGGATGTCGATAGATTTTTTTTTCTGAACACATTTCGAGTGAGACATCCACAAATTTAATAAAAAAGACAAAACACACAATCTTCAGTTCGAAAGAATGAACATTGTATAATATATGCATGACTCACTCAGGTAACTCAGAAACAGCAGCAGAGTCCTCATCTCACTGAGCGATATTCTCGATAGGAGAAGTCAGTGTTCGTATTGGAGAGAGTAAAGGGGAGGAAGGCCAGTCAAACACAGGACCTTGGAGAGAGAATCATCCAGGAAAGTGAGTCAGCTTGACATGATTCCCTCACTCAATCCCCACAGCTAGAAACTGACTCTATCTCCTACCCTCCCAGTTGCCTCGAAAGACAATGAATTCATGATATCACATTCACTGTTGCATCGAGAAACATTGCGACCAACATTCTACAATGTAATTGATAAACAGAGATTCCTTGATTTCAATGCCTCTTTATCTGTTCAATTCCAGCCTCCGTTGATACATAGAATCATAGAATACCTACAATGCAGAAATAAGCTATTCAGCCCATCGAATCTGCACGGAGAGCAACCCGACCCAGACCCTATTATCGTAACCACTGCCACTAAGGGGGAATTTAGCATGGTCAATCAACCTAACCCGCACAGCTTTGGACTGCGGGAGGAAACCAGAAACGGTGAGAATGTGCAAACTCCACACATACAGTGACCTAAACCGGGAATCGAACCAAGTGCCCCAGTCTTAGGAGGCAGCATTACTCACCACTGTGCCACCCAATTCGTAATGTGTTTTACTGAGCACTTCTCAATGTCCTAACATGTCCCTCTCACTCCTTCCTGGATAGAAACCTTTCTACTATTCTAACACATTCCCATTCATAAAAGCTGTTTCGATGCAGCTTTTAGGCGGCACGGTGGCACAGTAGTGAGCGCTGCTGCCTCACAGTACCAGGGACCCAGGTTCAATTCCAGCCTCAGGTGACTCTCTGTGTGGTGTTTGCACATTCTCCCCTTGTCTGCGTGGCTTTTCTCCGGTTTCCTACCAAAAGATGTGTGGGTTGGGGAGACTGGCCGTGCTAAGTCGTCCCTTAGTGTCAGGGGGATGACGGTAAATATGTGAGCTTACGCGCATAGGCCCTGGGTGGGATTGCTGTCGGTGCAGGATTGATGGTCCGAATGGACTCTTTTTGCACTGTAGGGATTCTATGATTCTATGATACAGAACCAGCTATACACACATAACTGCGAAAATAACGAGAAACATGCTTGAGCTTGTTATAAAGATTCCTTTTAAACCCTCTTGCTTACCGGACACTCCTGAGGCAGCCCCTCTGTGTGAACGACAGTGAGTTCAGTCCAGTTGCTTCCTGCTCAATGACAGGTACAATCTGCGATGAGGGTTGTCACTCCCTGGGAAAACACACCCTCCATTAAATGTCAGTGACGTGGGACTGTCAGCATTGCTGCTTGGCTGAAACATTATCAATTGGGACATTATGTTCCATATGCCATAATCCATGCAGTTTCAACAACTTCAGTGAACATACCCCGATCTGAGTTTGTCATGGTCGGTGTTGTGTCAGTGTTGGATAATTGCTGGTCTATTTGAACATTACTATACACTAAGTGCTCAGGAGAAAATATTTGCACAATTTATTCACCTTCATCATCAACTCCAGGACATCAGTGCAAGAGTTCCTCAGGGTTTTTGTTTCGAAGCCCAACCAACTTCAGCTGCTTCATCAATGACTACCTTCCATCACAAGGTCAGAAGTGGGGATGTGTGCTGATGTCTGTACAATGTTCAGCGCCATTCATCACTGCTCAGAGACTGAAGCAGTCCATGTCCACTTACAGCAAGACCTTGAAAATGACATGTCCAGCAAACTAAGGGGTCAGACTTTGAGGATAAATGGACAAAACTTTGTGGGCTAAAGTGGGGAGAAGTTTCTTCACCCAGAAGATGGTGAATGTGTGGGTTTCAGTGCTGAAGAATGTAGTTGAGGCCAAAGCGTTGTGTATTTTCAGGAAGAAATTACAAATAGTTGTTGGGGCTAAAGGCATCAAGGGCTATGAGGGAAAGGTGGATCAGGATATTGAATTTGTGTGTGTGTCTGTTTGTGTCTGTGTGCGTGTGTGTGTTCCTGTCTGTGTGTGGGTGTTTGTGTGCGTGTTTCTGCCTCTGTCTATGTGTGTGTCAGGGGTTAAACACATCGTGAGAACAATGGGCTTCTCAGCTCCGAGCTCGCTGCTGTTGATCAGAATAGGTTTACATTTAGCAACATATTCAAATAGGTTTGAGCAAAGGAAAAGAACAGGCAGGTTGTTTGTGTTCACAGCACGGAACATAGTGAGGCCCCTGGCATGATTTCAATGTCCCAGACTGTAGGGGTATTCTTCCTCAGTGTATGGTCTCTGAAATCCCTCACTGGGTATGCAAACATGGTTTCTATTCTGCACTGGCAAATGTAGAATAATGTCATATGAGGAGAGACTCAGTCGATGAGGATTGCATTCATTGGAGTTGAGAAAATTGAGAGGGAGCCTCAGAGCAAGTTACAAAACTCTAACAGGGTTGAACAGAGTAGATTCAGAAAGAATATTCCCAATTTTGGAGGATTCATGAAAAAGGTATCATAGTTTGAGGAGAAGGGCTAAGAACTGAGGTGAGGAAACATTTCCTCACCCAGAGAGTGGTGAATGTGTGGAATTCACTACCACAGCATGTCGTTCAGGCCAAAACGTTGGGTGATATCAAAAATAAATTAGACATAGCTGTTTGGTGACAAAGGGATCAAGGGGACATGGGAGGGAAGGTCGGATCAGGATATTGAATTTGATGAACAGCCATGATCACAATGAATTGTGGTGCATGTTTGAAGAGCCGACTGGCCTGTCTGTGCTTTTATTCTCTATCTTTATATGTTGTACAGGATTGAGTTTCGGACCCTGCACGATGCTGCTTGAATTTTAGTAGTTAAATAAATATAGAAAAAAGAGGGTAACATCTGCAAAGTCATTTGTGTAAGCAATTGAGATTTCTAGGGTCAGAAAGAACTGAACTCTGGGCTCCAAGAGGTTCTGTGGGCCAGCAGCAGGAATAGATTTATAGGCAATCTCACCGGGGAGTCCAGGACACATTTAGAATCACAGAGTATTCTTAGATTATACTTCACACATCTCGTTTATGTGTCGGTGATGGCAATGCTCCCATACGAATCCTCCCACAGTTGGTATTGATCCCAGACACTTTCACCAATCATGCTTCACTTTGACATTAAATACAGGGACTTTGATGTTCTTTACCCATCTCAACGGGTGAAAATCAGTCAGCATCTCACAATGTTGCCATCTCACAGCGTTTATCGTGTTGAACACGCACACATAGCCCCAGCTATTTCATTTCCTCCTGCCATATTTGCGTGCGTTATTGAATGTGTTCTTTGTCCTGTTTGTCTGACATGAACAGCCCATTGTTCTCACTGAACGAACATTCTCTGTCAAACAGCACTTCCTCCCCATTTTTTTTTAAATTGACAGAATAGCCAGAAAATCCCCTGATCTGCTGAATGAACATTTATGAATTTTCTTCCCATGGCTTCTCTGATCATTCAGCTTCGCCCGTTTCTCATCGTCAGCAATCAGCTCCCATCATGACCCCAATTCCAACAGGAGGGATACATCCTGTGAAACTTTTCTGTGTGGGGGTTGAATTTTTTCCCCTGCTCCAGTTTCATTCCACATGGTTATTGGCCAAAGTGCATTGCCCCTTAGTTTCACAAAAGACATACAGGTGAGGTGGACTGGCCATGCTAAATTGTTCATTTATGTCCAAAGAGGTGTAAATGAGGACGAATAGCCATGGTGAATTGACCCTGGTGTCAGGGGGATTAGCAGGGTAAATGTGTGGGGCTACAGGAATTGGGCCTGGGTTGGATTGTAGTCGGTACAGACTCCATGGGCCCAGTGGCTTCCTTCTGTACTGTCGGGATTCTATGATTTCTATGATTTTATTTTACCCCTCAGTGTCCAAATATGTGCAGGGGAATTGGATTGGCCTTGCAAAATAGCCCCCGAGGACAAAAGATGCACAGGATAGGTGTATTAGGTGAACTGTCCCTCAGCATCCAAAAATCGAAAGGTTAGCTTCATTAGCCTTTCCAAACTATCCCTGAGTGTCCAGAGATGTGCAAGTTTGGCGGATTGGCCCTGCTAAATTGCCACTTACTGTCCGCAGATGGGCAGGCTAGGTGGATTGGCCATGCTAAAATGCCCCTTAGTGTCCATAAATATGCAGGCGAGGTTGATTGACCATCTTAAATTGTCACTTATTGACCATAGATGCACAGGTTAGGTCGATTAGTCATGATAAATTGCCCCTTAGCGTCGAAAGCTGTGCAGGTTCGGTGGATTGGCCATGCTAAATGTTCGGGTTTGCTGCAATAATGTGGAATCATAGAAACCCTACACTGCAGAAACAGGCCATTCGGCCCATCGAGTCTGGACCGACCACAATCCCACCCAGGCCCTACTCCCATCTCCCTACACATTTACCCGCTAATCCCTCTAACCGACGCATCTCAGGACACTAAGGGGCAATTTTAGCATGGCCAATCAACCTTACCCGCACATCTTTGGACGTGTGAGGAAGCCGGAGCACCCGGAGGAAACTCACGCAGACACGAGAAGAATGTGCAAACTCCACACAGACAGTGACCCAAGCCGGGAATCGAACCCAGGTCCCTGGAGCTGTGAAGCAGCAGCGCTACCCACTGTGCTACGGTACCGCCCTGGAGGGGTGAACCTGAGTGGAATGCTTTTTCGGAGTATCAGTGCGGTCTCTCTCTGCACTGTCGGGGTTCTATCACACTGCGAAGTTTTTAAAATTCCTGTTATATGTTATTTAATTGAAATTTCCCCATCTGCCATGATACCATAGCTTGTCCATCTCCATCAGCATTTTATATGTTTCTGTGGGAACCCCTCTCATTCTTCTAAATTCCAGCGCATACAGACGCAGTTGATTCACGCTCTCTTATATGTCAGCCTCCGATTCCATGAATCAGTCCAATGAACCATCGCTGAACTCCCTCAATAGCAAGAATGTCCTTCCTCAGGCTAGGAGACCAAAACTGCAAACTTTACTCAAGGTGTGGCCTCACTGGGGCCCTGTACAACAGCAGTTCTACATCCTTACTCCAATACTCAAATCATCTTTCCATGAAGGCCAGCAGGCCATTAGATTTCCTCACTACCTGATGTATCTGCGTTCCAATCTTCAGTGACTGTTCCACCATGACACCCAGGTCACGTTACAATTTCACTTTTCAGCAGGAGAATAGTTCGGGAACAGTGACCACAATTCAGTAAGCATTAAGGTACTGATGGATAAAGATAAGTGTCGTCCTCAAGTTAAGGTGCTAAATTGGGGGAAGGCGAATTGCAACAATATTAGGCAAGAACTGAAGAGTGTGGATTCGGGGCAGATGTTTGAGGGCAAGGCAACATCTGGAATGTGGGAGCCTTTCAACTGTAAATTGATAGGGATTCAGGACCGGCACATTCCTGTAAGGATGGAGGATACATTTGGCAATTTTTGGGAACCACGGATAAAGAGAGATATTGTGAGCCTAGTCAAAGAGTAAAAGGAAGCATTTATCAAGGCTTGGAGGCTGGGAACATAGAAAGCAAGTGTGGAATACAAGGAAAGTAGAAAGAAAATTAAGCAAGGAGTAAGAAGGGCTAAAGGTGGGTCACGAAAATTCATTGGACAGCAGGATTAAGGGAAATCCCAAGGCTCTTTAGTTATTTTTTATTCATTCTTGGGACACAGGCACCGGTGGCTGGCCAGCATTTATTGCCCTTACCTAGTTGCCTTTCAAAGGTGGTGGTGATCTCTCTTCTTGAATCGCTGCAGTCCATATTCTGTGGGTAGACCCATAATGCCGTTAGGGAGGGAATTCCAGGATTTTGCCCGAGCGATTGTGAAGGAACGGCGATATATTTCCAAGTCAGGATGGTGAGTGGCTTGGACGGGAACTTGCAGGTGGTGGTGTTCCCATTTATCTGCTGCCCTTGTCCTTCGAGATGGAAGGATCGTGGGTTTGGAAGGTGCTGTCTAAGGATCGCTGGTGAAATGCTGTAATGCATCTTGTAGATAGTACTCACTACCGCCACTGCGTGTCGGTGCTGGAGGGATTGAATGAAATCATAGAAATCATAGAAACCCTACAGTGCAGAAGGAGGCCATTCGGCCCATCGAGCCTGCACCGACCACAATCCCACCCAGGCCCTACCCGCTAATCCCTTTTTTTTTTACCCGCTAATTTACCCGCTAATCCCTCTAACCTACGCATCCCAGGACTCTAAGGGGCAATTTTTAACCTGGCCAATCAACCTAACCCGCACATCTTTGGACTGTGGGAGGAAACCGGAGCACCCGGAGGAAACCCACGCAGACACGAGGAGAATGTGCAAACTCCACACAGACAGTGACCCAAGCCGGGAATCGAACCCGGGAACCTGGAGCTGTGAAGCAGCAGTGCTAACCACTGTGCTACCGTGCCGCCCATGTTCGTAGATGTGGTGCGAATCATGCGGACTGCTTTGTCCTTGATGGTGTCAAGCTTCTTGAGTATTGTTGGAGCTGCACTCATCCAGGCAAGTGGGGACTATTCCATCATACTCCTCACTTGTGCCTTGTAGGTGGTGGATAGGCTCTGGGGAGTTAGGAGTTGAGTTACTTACCACAGTATCCCTATACTCTGACCTGATCTTGCAGCCACTTGTTAATGTGGTGAGTCCAGTTGAGTTTCTGGTCAATGGTAACCCCCAAGGGTGTTGACAGCTGGGGATTCAGTGATAGTTACACCATTGAATGTAAAGGAGCTGTGGTAAGAGTGTCTCTTATTAGTGATGGTCATTGCCTGGCATTTGTGCTGCACGAATATTACTTGCCACTTGTCAGCCCAAGCCTGGATATGGTACAGAACATGTTGCATTTGAACATGAACTGCTTCAGTATCTGAGGAGTGGTGAATGGTGCTGAACATTGTGCAATCATCGGCGAACATCCCCAATTGATGGAGGGAAGGTCATTGATGAAGCAGCTGAAGATTGTTGGGCCGAGGGCACTACCCAGAGGGACTCCTGCAGAGATGTCCTTAAGCTGAGATGGCAGATCCTCCACAACTACAACCATCTTGCTATGTGCCAGGTATGACTCCAACCAGCAGAGAGTCTGTCCCCTGATACCCATTGATTCCAGTTTTGCTCGGGTTCCTCGATGCAACGCTCGTTTGAATGCGGCCTTGATATCATGGGCTGTCAATCATACCTCACCTCTGGAATTCAGCTCTTTTGTCCATGTTTGAACCAAGCCTGTAATGAGGTCAGGAGCTGAGTGACCCTGGCGAAACCCAAACTGGACGTCACTGAGCAGGTTATTGCTAAGCAGGTGCTGCCTGATAGCACTGTTGATGACCCCTTCCAACACTTTACTGATGATCGAGAGGAGACTGATTGGGTGGGAATTGGCCGGGTTGGATTTGTCTTGGGTTTTGTGTACAGGAAATACCTGAGCAAATTTCCAAATTGTTGGGCAGATGCCTGTGTAGTAATTGTGCTGGAAGAGTTGGCTAGGGGAGCGGCACGTTCTGGAGCACAAGTCTTCAATACTATTGCCGGAATGTTATCAGGGCCCATTGCCTTTGCAGTAGCCGGAAGAAGCAGCTGAGGGACTTCACTGTTGCATTCTGGGAGAAGAAAGACCAGCAACATTTGAAAAGAAGTGGGAAGCATGAGATCACCTCCAGTGATAAACAGGAGTTAGAGAATCCGGTAGAAGCGGCTGAGCGACTTCACTGATGCATTCTGGCAGACGTCGGACTAGCAACATTTACCAAGAAGTGGGAAGCGGAAGATCACCTCCAGTGATAAACAGGAGTTAGAGCATCCGGTAGATGCGGCTGGTGCATTCTGGGAGATGTCGTCCCAGCAATATCTACCAAGAAGTGGGAAGCGGAAGATCTGGTGTCAAGGGGTGGGAAGTCCGAAACACAACATTAGCATTTCCCTCCCTCCTCCTCCTCTAAACAAAAAAAGGCGACTGTGAGAAATTAAAAGTGAAGGTAAGAGTATTATAAATTTTCTCAATTCATCTAATTGGTGCTCGGAATGTCGGTCAATGGTGTTATGTGCTGCACATGTGAGATGTGGGAGACCCGTGACGCTTCCAGCTTCTCGGACGATTACGTCTGCAGGAAGTGCACCCAGTGACAGCTCCTTACAGACCGCATGGATAGGTTGGAGCACCAGTTGGATGCACTTAGGAGCATGAAGGTGTCGGAAAGCATCATAGATAGGAGCTTTAGACACGTGGTCACACCCAAAGTGCAGGCAGATAGATGGGTGACCAGAAGGCGCAGGCAGTCAGTGCAGGAATCCCCTGTGGTCGTCCACCTCTTTAACAAGTATACGATTTTGGATACCTTTGGGAGGGATGGCCTATCAGGGGATAATAGCAGCAGCAGCCAGAGCAGTGGCACCATGGCTTGCTCTATTCTTCAGCAGGGAGGGACAAAGAGGACGAGAGCAATAGTTATAGGAGACTCTACAGTTGGGGATGCAGATAGGCGCTTCTGTGGACGTGAAAGAGACTCCAGGATGGTATGTTGCTCCCTGGTGCCAGGTCCAGGATGTCTCTGAACGGACAGAAAGCATTCTGAAGGGAGAGGGTGAACAGCCAGAGGTTGTGGTACATATTGGTACTAACGATATAGGTAAGAAGAGTGATGAGGTCCTGCAGCAGCAGTTTAGGGAGTTCAGTGGAAAGTTGAAAAGCAGGACCTCGAGGGTTGTAATCTGAGGATTACTCCCTGTGCCACGTGATAGTGAGGCGAGGAATAGGAAGATAGTGCACCTCAACACATGGCTTAACAGCTGTTGCAGCAGGGATGGTTTCAGATATCTGGACCATTGGGGTCTCTTCCAGGCAGGTGGAACCTGTACAAAAAGGACGGGTTGCATCTAAACTGGAAGGGCATAAATATTCTGGCCGGGAGTTTTGCTACTGTCACACGGGAGGATTTAAACTAGTTTGATAGTGGGGTTGGGAACCAAAGCAAAGGTGAATTAGAGAGTAGGGGCAGTAAGACTCAGAGAAACAGCAGGCAGGGTCGGATTGCTAATCTGAGAGGGTCTGGTGGACTGACGTGCATTTGTTTCAACACGAGAATTGTAACAGGCAAGGCAGATGAGCTGAGAGCTTCGATTAGGACTGGGAAATATGATGTTGTTGCCTTTACAGAGACTTCGTTAAGGGAAGGACAGGTTTGGCAGCTTAACATTCCAGGATACGGATGTTTCTGGCGGGATAGAGGGGGATGTAAAAGGGTTGGGGGAGTTGCACTACTTGTTAAGGAGAATATCACAGCTGTACTCCGGGATGACACCTCGAAGGGTTCATACAGCGAGGCACTATGTGTAGAGCTCAGGAATAGGAAGGGTGTAGTCACAATGCTGGGGGTTTACTATAGGCCACCCAACTGCCAATGGGAGATAGAGGAACAGATATGTAGACAGATTCAGGCAAGGTGTAAAAGTAACAGGGTTGTTGTGGTGGGAGATTTTAACTTCCCCTATATTGACTGGGACTCACTTAGTGCCAGAGGAGTGGATGGGGCAGAGTTTGTAAGTGGCATCCAGGAGGACTTCTTGAAACAGTTTGTAGATAGTCCAACAAGGCAAGGGACCATACTGGACCTTGTTTTGGGAAATGAGCCCGGCCAGGAGGTCGATGTTTCAGTAGGGGAGCAGTTCAGGAACAGTGACCACAATTCAGTTAACTTTAAGGAACTGATGGATAAAGATAAGTGTAGTCCTCAAGTTAAGGTGCTAAATTGGGGGAAGGCTAATTACAACAATATAGGCAGGAACTGAAGAATGTTGACTGGGGGCAGATGTTTGAGGGCAAATCAACATCTGGCATGTGGGAGGCTTTCGGATGTAAATTGATAGGGATTCAGGAGCGGCACATTCCAGTAAGGATGAAGGATAAGTATGGCAAATTTTGGGAACCTTGGATAACGGGAGATATTGTGAGCCTAGTCAAAGAGAAAACAGAAGCATTTGTCAAAGCTAGGAGGCTGGGAACACACAAAGCATGTGTGGAATACAAGGAAAGTAGAAAGAAACTTAAGCAAGGAGTAAGGAGGGCTAAAAGGGATCACAAAAAAGCATTTGTCAGCAGGATTAAGGAAACTCCCAAAGCTTTTTATACATATATAAAGAGCAAGTGGGTAGCCAGGGAGAGGGTTAGCCCACTCAAGGACAAAGAAGGGAATCTATGCATGGAGCCAGAGGAAATGGGCGAGGTATTAAATGAGTACTTTGCGTCAGTATTCACCAAAGAGAAGGACTTGGTGGCAGATGAGTCTGGGAAAGGGTGTGTAGATAGTTTGAGTCATTTTGAGATCAAAAACGAGGTGGTATTGGGGTTCTTGAGAAACATTAAGGTAGACAAGTCCCCTGGGCCTGATGGGATTTACCCCAGAATACTGAGAGAGGCAAGCGAGGAAATTGCTGGAGCCTTGAGAGAATTCTTTGTATCCTCACTGGCTACAGGGGAGGTCATGATGCAGAGATGCCGGCGTTGGCTGACGTCATAACTTCCACTTACCTGATGAAGGAGCAGCGCTCCGAAAGCTAGTGGCATTTGCTACCAAATAAACCTGTTGGACTTTAGCCTGGTGTTGTGAGGCTTCTTACAGGGGAGGTCCCAGACGATTGTAAAATAGCCAATGTTGTTCCTTTGTTTACGAAGGGTAGCAAGAATAATCCAGGTAATTACAGGCCAGTGAACCTTACATCAATGGTCGGGAAATTATTGGAGAGGATTCATCGAGACAGGATTTATTCCCAGTTGGAACTAAGTGGATATATTAGTGAGATGCAGCATGGTTTTGAGAAGGGAAGGTAGTGTCTCACGAATTTGATCGAGTTTTTCGAGGAAGCGACGAAGGTGATTGATGAGAGTAGGGCAGTGGACGTTGTCTACATGGACTTCAGTAAGGCCTTTGACCATGTCCCTCATGGCAGACTGGTGCAGCAGGTGAAGTCACTCAGAGATGAGCTGGCAAGGTGGATACAGAATTAACTCGGACAAAGAAGACAGACGGTAGCAGTGGAAGGGTGCATTTCTGAATGCAGGACTGTGACGAGTGGTGTTCCTCAGTGATCAGTGCTGGGACCTTTGCTGTTTGGAATATATATCAACGATTTGGAGGAAAATGTAACTGGTTTGATTAGTAAGTTTGCGGATGACACAAAGGTTGGTGGATTTGCGGATAGCAATGAGGACCGTCAGAGGATACAGCAGGATATAGATCAGTTGGAGACTTGGGCGGAGAAATGGCAGATGGAGTTTAATCCTGACAAAGGTGAGGTAATGCATTTTAGAAGGTCCAATACAGATAGGAAATATACAGTAAATGGCAGAACCCTTCAGAGTATTGATAGGCAAAGCGATCTGGGTACACAGGAAGACAGGTCACTGAAAGTGGCCATGATGGTGGAGAAGGCAGTCAAGAAGGCATACGGCATGCATGCCTTCATCGGCCAGGGCATTGAGTTTAAAAATTGGCAGCATGTTGTAGCTTTTTAGAATCTTAGTTAGGCCGCACTTGGAATATACTGTTCAATTCTGGTTGCCACGCTATCAGAAGGATATGGAGGCTTTGGAGGGGGTACAGAAAAGACGAACCAGAATGTTGCCTTGTATGCAGGGCATTAGCAATGAGGAGTGGTTGGAGAAACTTGGTTTGTTCTCACTGGAACGACGAGGCTGAGAGGCGATCTGATAGAAGTCGAGAAGATTATGAGAGGCATAGAAACACAGACACATAGAAAAACTACAGCACAAACAGGCCCTTCAGCCCATAAGTTGTGCCGAACACATCCCTACCTTCTAGACCTACCTACAACCCTCCATCCTATTACGCTCCATGTACTCATCCAGGAGTCTCTTAAAATACCCGATTGAGTTCGCCTCCACCACCACTGATGGCAGCCGATTCCACTCGCCCACCACCCTCTGTGTGAAAAACTTACCCCTAACATCTCCCCTGTACATACCCCCCAGCACCCTAAACCTGTGTCCTCTCGTAGCAGACATTTCCACCCTGGGAAAAAGCCTCTGAGAGTCCACCCGATCTATGCCTCTCAACATCTTATACACCTCTATTAGGTCTCCTCTCATCCTTCGTCTCTCCAAGGAGAAAAGGCCGAGCTCCCTCAGCCTATCCTCATAAGGCATGCCACTCAATCCAGGCAACATCCTTGCAAATCTCCTCTGCACCCTTTCAATCTTTTTCACATCCTTCCTATAGTGGGGCGACCAGAACTGAGCACAGTACTCCAAGTGGGGTCTGACGAGGGTCTTATATAGCTGCATCATTACCCCCGGACTCCTAAACGCAATCCCTCGATTGATAAAGGCCAGCACACCATACGCCTTCTTAACCACCTCCTCCACCTGCGGGGCCAATTTCAGATTCCTATGGACACGGACCCCAAGGGTCCTTTACAGTACGAAGAGTCTTTCCCTTCATATTGTACTCCTTCATCCCATTTGACCTACCAAAATGGACCACGACGCATTTATCTGGGTTGAAGTCCATCTGCCACTTGTCCGCCCAGTCTTGCATCCTATCTATGTCCTTCTGTAACTTCTGACATCGCTCCAGACTATCCACAACCCCACCAACCTTCGTGTCGTCGGCAAACTTACCAACCCATCCCTCCACTTCCTCATCCAGGTCATTTATGAAAATGACAAACAGCAAGGGTCCCAGAACAGATCCCTGGGGCACACCACTGGTGACCGACTTCCATTTAGAAAAAGACCCATCTATACCCACTCTCTGCCTCCTTTGGGCAAGCCAGTTCTGGATCCACCGGGCAGCAGCCCCTTGGATCCCATGCCCTCTCACTTTTTCCAGAAGCCTTGCATGGGGGACCTTATCGAACGCCTTGCTAAAATCCATATGAACCACATCTACCGCCTTCCCTTCGTCAATATGTTTAGTCACATTTTCGAAGAACTCCACCAGGCTCGTAAGGCACGATCTGCCCTTGACAAAGCCATGCTGAGTATTCTTGAGCATACTAAACCTCTCTAAATGCTCATATATCCTGTCCCTCAGGATCTTCTCCATCAGCTTACTGAGGTTAGACTCACCGTTCGGTAATTACCTGGGCTATCCCTATTCCCCTTCTTGAAAATAGGAACCACATCCGCAATCCTCCAATCCTCCGGCACCTCTCCCGTCTCCATCGATGACGCAAAGATCATCGCCAGAGGCTCTGCAATCTCTTCCCTCGCCTCCCACAGTAACCTGGGATACATCCCATCCGGACCCGGCGACCTATCTATCTTGATGGCATTCAAAGATTCCAGCACAACCTTTTTCTTAAAGTCCACATACTCAATCCTTTCAGTCCACCACACGCCCGCAGTACATCCACCCAGGTCCTTCTCCTCTGTGAAAACCGAGGCAAAATACTCATTGAGCACCTCTGCCATTTCTACTGGTTCCATACAGACTTTCCCTCCTTCACCTTTTATAGGCCCTATTCCGTCACGTCTCATCCTTTTACTCTTCACATATTTATAGAACGCCTTAGGGTTCTCCTTAATCCTACCTGCCAGGGCCTTCTCGTGACCCCTTCTGGCTCTCCTAATTTCCTTTAGTCCCTTCCTACAAGCCGTATACTCTTCTAAATTCCTATCTTCGCCAAGCTCTCTGAGCCTGTTGTACACTTTCCTTTTCTTCTTGACTAGGTCCCGCACAGGTTTCGTACACCATGGTTCCTTTAACCGACCAACTCCTCCCTGTCTGCTCGGAAAGTTGTCCTGTAGAACTCGAGACAGACATTCCTTGAAAAACTGCCACCTCTCTTCAGTACATTTCCCCGAGAATACCTCCTTCCAATTTACTCCTCTAATTTGCTGATTTCATATTTCCCCTTACTCCATATAAACACTTTCCTACCTTGCCTGATCCTCTCTTTTTCCAATGCAAGCCTAAAGGAGATAGAGTTATGATCGTTGTCCCCAAGATGCTCTCCCACTGAGAGATCTGACACCTGTCCAGGTTCATTGGTCAGTATCAGATCAAGTACAGCCTCTCCTCTTGTCGGCTTGTCCACATGCTGTGTCAGGAAACCCTCCTGAACACACCTAACGAACTCTTCCCCATCCAATCCCCTTACCCTCGGGATATTCCAATCTGTGTTTGGGAAATTGAAGTCTCCCATCACAACAACTCTGCTATTACTGCAACTCTCCAGGATCTGTTTCCCTATCTGCTCCTCCACCTCCCTGTTACTATTGGGCAGCCTATAGAAAACTCCCAGCAAAGTGACCGGCCCCTTCCCACTCTGAACTTGCACCCACAGAGACTCGGTGGACAATCCCTCCACAGCATACACCTTCTCTACAGCTGTGACACTATCCCTCCACAGCATACACCTTCTCAACAGCTGTGACACTATCCCTGATCAGCAGTGCCACTCCACCCCCTCTCTTGCATGGACAGAGCGGACAGTCAGAAGCTTTTTGCCAGGATGGAAGAGTCAATTACTCGGGGGCACAGGTTTAAGGTGCGAGGGGCAAGGTTTAAAGGAGATGTACAAGGCAGATTTTTTTACAGAGAGGGCTGTGGGTGCCTGGAAACCATTGCCGGGGAAGGTAGTGGAAGTGGATACGGTAGTGACTTTTAAGGGGCATCTTGACAAAAACATGAATAGGATGGGAATAGAAGGATATGGCCCCCGGAAGGGTAGGGGTTTTTAGTTAAGTCAGGCAGCATGGTCGGAGCAAGCTTGGAGGGCCAAAGGGCCTATTCCTGTGCTGTAATTTTCTTTGTTCTTTGTTCTTTGTTCTACCTGGTGCCTCCAACCGTTTCTTGATATCACGTGGAGTGAATCGAATTGGCTGGAGACCGGCATCTGAGTTGCTGGGGACCACGATCATCCACTCGGCACTTCTGGCTGAAGATTGCTGCGAATACTTCAGCTTTATCTTTTGCACTGATGTGCTGGGCTCCTCCATCATTAAGGATGGGGATATTTGTGGAGCCTCCTGCTCCAGTGAGTTGTTTAATTGTCCACCACCATTCCCAACTGGAAGTGAAAGAACTGCAGAGCTTAGATCTTCCCCATTGTTTGTGGGATGTCTTAGCTCTATCTATCACTTGCCGTTTTTGCCATTTGGCATGCAAATAGCCCTGTTTTGGTAGCTTCACCAGGTTGACACCTCATTTTTAGGGATGCCTGGCGCTGCTGCCGTCATGCGCTCCTGCACTCTCCATTGAACCAGGGTTGATCCCCTGGCTTGATGGGAATGGATGAGTGGGGGATATGCCGGGCTATGTGCTGATTGTGCTGAAGTACCATTCCACTGCTGCTGATGGTCCACAGCGCATAACGGATGTCCAGTCTTGAGTTGCTTTATCGTTTCGAAATCTGTCCCATTTAGAACGGTAATAGACTGGGACTTTTTTCTCTGGGGCGTAGGAGGCTGAGGGGTGACGTTATAGAGGTCTATAAAATAACGAGGAGCACAGACAAGGTAGATAGTCAATATATTTTCCCAAAGGTAGGGGAGTCTAAATCTAGAAGGCATAGGTTTAAGTTGAGGGGGGAGAGACACAAAAATGTCCAGAGGGGCAGTTTTTTCACACAGAGGGTGGTGAGTGTCTGGAACGAGCTGCCAGAGGTAGTAGTAGAGGTGGGTACAATTTTATCTTTTAAAACGCATTTAGATAGTTACATGGGTACAATGGGTTGGAGGGATATGGGCCAAATGCGGGCAATTGGGATTATCTAAGGGGTTTTCTAAAAAGAAGGGCGGCATGGACAAGTTGGGCCGAAGGGCCTGTTTCCATGCTGTAAACCTCTATGACTGTATGACTTGAATAGAGCCACACAACACAGTGGAGGTTATTCCCAATGTGAAGGGGGACTTCATCTCCACAAGGACTGTGCGGTGGTCACTCTTACCGATACTGTCATGGACAGATGCATCTGCAGCCGGCAGATTGGTAAGGATGAGGTCAAGAATGTTATTTCCTCTTGTTGGTTCCTTTAAAAAAAATTCCTCTTGTTGGTTCCTTCATCACCTGCTGCAGACCCAGTCTAGCCGTTGTATCCTTTAGGTCCCGATCAGTAGTGCTGCTGCTGAGCCACTCTTGCTGGTGGACATTGAAATGCCCCATCCAGATTACATTTTGGGCCAGAAACAGGAAGGGCGCAGTCACTATGTTGGGGGTATACAACAGGCCCCCCAACAGCCCAAGGGAAGTGGAAGAACGGATATGTCAGGAGATACTGGATAGGTGCAAGAAAAATAGGGTTGTTGTAGTGGGAGACTTCAATTTCCCTGGTATCGACTGGAAATCGCATAGGGCTGGGAGTCTGAATGGGGAGGAATTTGTAAAATGCGTATAGGAGGGTTCTTGAGAACAATATGTAGATAGCCCGACTAGAGAGGGGACTATACTGGACCTAGTACTGGGGAATGAGCCCGGTCATTTCTTTGGTAGGGGAACATGTGGCAAATAGGGACCACAATTCTGTTAGCTTTAGGAGAGTGATGGAAAAGGATGAGTGGTGTCCCAAGGGTAAGGTGTTGGATGGGGGGAAGGCTAACTTTAGTGGGATAGGCAGAAATTGGCAGCTGTTCATTGGGAGAGGATGTTTGAGGGTAAATCCACATCTGGCATGTTGGAGTCATTTAAGGAACAGTTGTTAGGGCTGCAGGATAGGCATGTGCCTGTAAAAAAGAAGGATAGGAAGGGTAGGATTCGAGAACCATGGATAACCAGTGAAATTGAGGGATTGGTCAAAAAGAAAAGAGAGGCATACGTTAGGTCCAGGCAGCTAAAAACGGAGGGAGCTCTGGCGGAATACAAAGAAAGTAGGAAAGAACTCAAACAAAGAATTAGAAGGGCAAAAAGGGGTCACGAAATGTCCTTGACAGACAGGAATAAGGAGAATCCCAAGGCATTTTATTCATACGTTGGGAACACAAGGATTGTCAGGGAAAAAAATCGGACCTCTCAGGGACAAAAGTGGGGAATTATGGTTGGAGCCCAAAGAAGTAGGGGGGATCCTAAATGAATACTTTGCATCGGTATTCACAAAGGAGAGGGATGTGTTGACTGGGAGTGTCTCGGAGGGGAGTGTTGACCCGTTAGCGAAAATCTCCATGACAAGGGAGGAAGTGTTAGTTTTTTTCGGGAATATAAAGACTGACAAATCCCCAGGGCCTGATGGAATCTATCGAAGGCTGCTCAGGGAGACAAATCTTTGTCTCGTCACTGAACACAGGTGAGGTCCCAGAGAATTGGAGGATAGCTAATGTGATCCCGTTATTTAAGAAGGGGAGGAAGGATAACCCGGGAATTTATAGGTCGGTGAGCTTGACGTCCGTGGTAGGGAAGTTGTTGGAGAGGATTCTTAGAGACAGGATGTATGCGCATTT
Source organism: Mustelus asterias (assembly GCF_964213995.1). NCBI lineage: Eukaryota > Metazoa > Chordata > Chondrichthyes > Carcharhiniformes > Triakidae > Mustelus > Mustelus asterias. Next base: position 69,173 of record NW_027590283.1, on the reverse strand, counting down.
AGAAAGGAATCAACTCATTAACGATAGTCAGCATGGTTTTGTGAGAGGGAGGTCATGCCTCACTAACCTGGTGGAGTTTTTTGAAGAATTGACTAGAATCGTTGACGAGGGAAGGGCCGTGGATGTCGTCAATATGGACTTTAGTAAAGCGTTTGACAAAGTCCCTCATGGTAGGTTGGTGCAAAAGGTTGGATCTCATGGGATAAAGGGGGAGATGGCTAGATGGGTGGTGAACTGGCTTGGTCACAGAAGACAGAGGGTGGTAGTGGAAGGGTCTTTATCCGGCTGGATGCCTGTGAGGAGTGGTGTTCCGCAGGGCTCTGTATTGGGACCTCTGCTGTTTGTGATTTATATAAACGATCTGGAAGAAGGTGTAACTGGAGTGATCAGTAAGTTTGCGGACGAGACGAAAATGTCTGGACTTGCAGAGGTTACAGAAGGATATAGATAGGCTGGAAATTTGGGCAAAGAAATGGCAGATGGTGTTCAATCCAGATCAATGCGAAGTGATGCATTTTGGTGGAACTAACGTAGGGAGGAGCTATATGATAAATGGCAGAACCATAAAGGGTGTAGATACGCAGAGGGACCTGGGTGTGCAAGTCCACAGATCCTGGAAGGTGACGTCACAGGTGGAGAAGGTGGTGAAGAAGGCATATGGCATGCTTGCCTTTATAGGATGGGGCATAGAGTATGAAAGTTGGGGTCTGATGTTGCAGTTGTATAGAACGTTGGTTCGGCCGCATTTGGAATACTGCGCCCAGTTCTGGTCGCCACACTACCAGAAGGATGTGGAGGCTTTAGTAAGAGTGCAGAGAAGGTTTACCAGGATGTCGCCTGGAATGGAAGGGCTTAGTTATGAGGAGAGATTGGGTGAACTGGGGTTGTTCTCCCTGGAAAGACGGAGGATGAGGGGAGACTTAATAGAGGTGTATAAAATTATGAAAGGCATAGATAGGGTGAACAGTGGGAAGCTTTTTCCCAGGTCGGTGGTGACGGTCACGAGGGGTCATAGGTTCAAGGTGAAGGGGGGGAGGTTTAACACGGATATCACAAGGACGTATTTTGCACAGAGGGTGATTGGGGCCTGGAATCCGCTGCCGGGCAAGGTGGTGGAGGCAGACACACTGGGAACGTTTAAGACTTATCTAGATAGCCACATGAACGGAGTGGGAATGGAGGGATAGAAAATAATGGTCTAGTTTGGACCAGGGAGTGGCGCGGGCTTGGAGGGCCGAAGGGCCTGTTCCTGTGCTGTATTGTTCTTTGTTCTTTGTTTGCCACCCGCAGTGTTTCCTCCAAGTGTTCTTCAACATGGAGGAATACAGACTCATCAGCTGAAGGAGGATGGCACGTGGTAACCAGTAGAGGTTTCCTTGCCCATGTTTAACATGAAGTTAAGAGTCTTCATGGATTCCCAGGACAACACCCAGAGCAAGAGGGTAGCAAGAGAGAGGGTTGGCCCACTCAAGGACAGGGCAAGAACTCTATGCATGTAGCCAGAGGAAATGGGCGAGGTATTAAATAAGTTATTTGCGTCAGTATTCACCAAAGTGAAGGACTTGGTGGATGATGAGTCTGGGAAAAGGTGTGTAGATAGTTTGAGTCATGTTGAGATCAAAAAGGAGGTGGTATTGGGGTTCTTGAGAAACATTAAAGTCGACAGGTCCCCAGGGCCTGATGGGATATACGCCAGAATACTGAGAGAGGCAAGGGAGGAAATTGCTGTGCTCTTGCGATAAATATTTGTATCCTCACTGGCTACAGGGGAGGTCAGTAAGAAGTTTAACAACACAAGGTTGTTAAACCACACCAGTGTTGTTAAACTTCTTACTGTGTTTACCCCAGTCCCATTGAAAGGGCGACGGGAGCTGGAGGGGTAGGAATGCTTGAAGGGGGAAAAGTGTTACAGGGATCTTGAGTGGGACAGCGTCAGGAGGGAAAGGGACGTGCTCGATAGTTCATTCACGGGGCCGGCACCGACTCGATGGGCTGAATGGCCTCTTGTGTGGTCACAGTCTCTGATTGTGTGATCCAGAGAATTGCCAGAAGACCACCTGCCAGCAACTGCCACGGATCACAACTACACAGAGAGAGAGAGAGGGAGAGCAACTGTCTCTGTCAGTGTAACAGCCACATTTATGTCTTAAAAGAAAGCCTCATCTCAATCGTAAAGGTACCAACAGAAGAACAGAAGACAGAAGAAAATCAGCACAGGAAGCAGGAAGCCTCAGAAGATGACAAACCCGATTGCGTTTTGACTGTGACTCGAAATTTTATTCGTTTTGTAATTATCTAAACAACATTCCATCAGGATAGTTTTTCATTTTGTTTGTAAATAGTTTAGTTGACCTGTTTATTGTTAGTTAGATAAAATAAATTGTTGCTTTTTACTTTACAGAGAGAGCCTCAGATAGTAAATCTGACTTGACTACTCATAGTTGGTGAAGTGCAGATAATCCCCCTTCTCACAAACCCTTTAACAGAATATGAAGGGAGGTTCTTGTCTTTGAGTTGATGAGTGTTTGTTCTCAGAGAGTAGATCAATCTCCCCTTGGTAACACCAAATATTTGCCCAATCAGCCAGCCTGTCCAAGTCAGCAAGCAACCTCTTAGCATCCTCCTCACAGCACATACAGTCACCCAGCTTAGTGTCGTCTGCAAAACACTCATTTGCACCAAACACGATTCTTCTCCGCAGGGAACACCAGCATTCTGCCTGAATTTCATTGAGTTCACTTAACTCTCTCAGCGCAGGCATCATCCTTGTGATCCTTACACACCGTAGTTGCACCAGCATTAAGGTCTCCAACCGTCTGAGAGGAAGAAAGGAGTGCCAAATTCAACATGTGGACAAATCAAATATTTCTGTAACTGTGCCATCAACTTGGCACGTTTTGCTCCCCAATCCCCTTCAGAGAATATAGGAGGCGACTGGCTCCAGTTTGATTTACGAGCAGTTATCTCAAGTGGAGGTGACCTTTAGTCATTTTGCTGCTGTCAAACTGCCTGGCTGGTAAACAGCAGAGCGCAGTCCAAACATTGTGTTTGTACACAGTGCGCAGACATCTCAGGTATGGATAAATCATGGTAAGAAGTCTCACCACACCAGGTTAAAGTCCAACAGGTTTATTTGGTAGCAAATTTGCTACCAAATAAACCTGTTGGACTTTAACCTGGTGTGGTGAGACTTCTTACTGTGTTCACCCCAGTCCAACGCCGGCATCTCCACATGGATAAATCATGCCAGTCGTTTGAATATCTGCCGGGTTCCCTGTGGGAGTCTGGTGTCGAGTTATTTGATCAAGGGGCGTGGCCCTGTTTAATCTTTAAAATTCATTCTCGGGAGACGAGGCAGGGTCTTTATTGGTCAGAACGTGTGACCAGTCAGGAATTCTTCTTGGGAAGAAGGGGTTCATCATGGGCCACTGAGGCACCGTGCAGCACTTGTACAGTGTGAATAAGAGTGGCTCGGTGGACCATGTGGTGAGCACTGCTGCTTGACGCAGCACCCGGTTTAAGTAAGGGCGTGGAATGCCCTGCCTGCAGCAGTGGTGGACTCGTCAACGTTGAGAGCGATCAAGTGGTGATTGGATAAACATATGGATGATATTGGAATAGTGTCGATTTGAGGGGCTTCAGATTGGTACCACTGGTCGGCGCAACATGGAGGGCCGAAGGGCCTGTACTGCGCTGTAATGTTCTATGTTCTATAAGTTCGATAGGGCATTCTAAATTGCCGTTTAATTTCCAGAGATGTGCTCTACAGTTGGATTGGCCATGATAAAAATGCAGGCTCACTGTGATAGGGTGGGCTGAGATGGGATGTTGCTTCAGTGTGGAGCTGTGGACTCCCTCTGAACTGTAGCAATTCCATAACTCTGCCAGACTTTTTAAATTCCTGCTTCCCTTTATTACTTTGAAATTTGACCACCTGCCATGGTGGGATTTGATCCCGTGTCCTCCTGGGTCTCGGAATTTTAGTCAAGTGACCATATCAATCTTCCACTGCTGCCTCACTCCCCGGATATTCAATCATCTCATCCTTTTAAACACTACAGCTGGATGGAACACTGCTCTCCTCTGAATGGAACACCAGCCTCGTGCATGCATTTTATTGAGATCATTTCGCTCTCCCAGAACAGGCATCATCCTTGTGACCCTTAAACAGTGCGGCTGCGCCAGCGTTAATGGCTCCAGCGGTGGGAGGGACAGAACGGGGTGCCAACTTCAATATGTGGCCTCAGTAAATATTTCTGTAACTGTGTCACCAACTTGGCAGGTTTTCCTCTCCAATCCCCTTCAGAGAATATAGGGGCGGACTGGCTCCTGTTTGATGTACGAGCAGTTATCTCAAGTGGAGGTGAACTTTAGTTATTTTGCTGCTGTGAAAATTCCTGGCTGTTAAACAGCAGAGCGCAGTCCAAGCATTGTGTTTGTACACAGTGCGCAGACATCTCAGGTAAGATTAAATCATGCCAGTTCTTTGAATGTCTGCCGGGTTCCCTGTGGGTGTCTGGTGTAGAGTTATTTGATCAAGGGGCGTTGCCCTGTTTAATCTTTAAAATTCATTCTCGGGATATCAGGCAGGGTCTTTTTTGGTCAGAATGTGCGACCAGTCAGGAATTCTTCTTGGGAAGAAGGGACTCATCATGGGCCATTAAGGCCCCGTACAGTGTTTGTACAGTGTGAGTAAGAGTGGCTCGGTGGACCATGTGGTGAGCACTGCTGCTTGACGCAGCACCAGCTTCCCGGGTTCATTTCCGGCATCGAATAGCTGTCTCTGTGGACTTAAGTGCTGTCCCCGGCACAGCATCCTCCCAAATGTGGATTCGCCAAAGTAAATTGCAACTAATTGTGAAACAAATGTGTAGGTTGGTTGTTTGGCCATGGTGATCAGTCCCTTACTGTGCGGAGATGGACTGGTTAGGTCGATTGGTCATACTGAACTGTCCCTTATTACAGAGATGAGCAGGTTAGGTGGATTGACCGCGCTAAAATGTCCCTTCGTGTTCAAATGGTGTGCACGATGGGTGAATTAGCCACGCTTAATTTTCCCTGAGTGATCAAAGCTATGTAAGTTGGGTGAATTGGCCATGTTTAACTGTCCCTTCGTGACGAAAGTTGTGTACGATAGATGAATTGGCCATGCTAAATTGCGCATTAATATCCAAAGATATGCAGGTTCGTTGAATTGGCCATCCTAATTTGTCCCTTAATTTCCAGAGATGTATGAGGTAGGTGAAATGGGAATGCTCAGCTGTGATGTACAGGTGAAGTGCACCGGCCATGCGAATGTAATCCCTACTGTCAAAAGATGTACAAGTTGGGTGGATTGCGTTTTCCCAGATCAGAAGTGACGATCACGAGGGGTCACGGGCTCAAGGTGAGAGGGGCGAAGTTTAACTCAGATATTCGAGGGATGTTTTTTACACAGAGGGTGGTGGTTGCCTGGAATGCGCTGCAACGCAGGGTGGTGGAGGCAGACACACTGACATCGTTTAAGACTTACCTGGATAGTCACATGAGCAGCCTGGGAATGGAGGGATACAAACGATTAGTCTAGTTGGACAAAGGAGCTGCACAGGCTTGGAGGGCCGAAGGGCCTGCGTCCTGTGCTGTACTGTTCTTTGTTCTTTGTTCTTTGATTGGCCATGCTAATATAACCCTTGCTGTCAAAAGATGTGCAGGTTAGGTGGATTGGCCATGCTAAATTGCCCCTCAGTTTTCAAAGATGTGCAGGTTAGGTGAATTGGCAATATAAAATTTCAACTCAGTGTCCAAAGATGTTCAGATGCGGAGGGAAGTGGCAGGTTACAGAGGGACATAGATAAGCTGCAGAGCTGGGCTGAGCGGTGGCAAATAGAGTTTAATGCGGAAAAGTGTGAGGTGATTCACTTTGGAAGGAGTAACAGGAATACAGAGTACTGGGCTAATGCTAAGATACTTGGTAGTGTGGATGAACAGAGGGATCTGGGTGTCCATGTGCATAGATCCCTGCAAGTTGGCACCCAGGTCGATAGGGTTGTTAAGAAGGCGTATGGTGTGTTAGCTTTTGTTGGTAGAGGGATTGAGTTTCGGAGCCAGGAGGTCATGCTGCAACTGTACAAAACTCTGGAGCAGCCGCATTTGGAGTATTGCGTACAGTTCTGGTCGCCGTATTATAGGAAAGATGTGGAAGTGTTGGAAAGGGTGCAGAGGAGATTTACCAGGATGTTGCCTGGTATGGTGGGAAAATCGTATGAGGAAAGGCTGAGGGGCTTGAGGTTGTTTTCGTTAGAGAGAAGAAGGTTAAGAGGTGACTTAATAGAGGCATACAAGATGATCAGAGGATTAGATAGGATGGATAGTGAGAGCCTTTTTCCTCAGATGGTGTTGGCTAGCACGAGGGGACATAGCTTTAAATTGAGGGGTGAGAGATATCGGACAGATGTTAGAGGTAGGTGCTTTACTCAGAGAGTAGTAAGGGCGTGGAATGCCCTGCCTGCAGCAGTGGTGGACTCGTCAACGTTGAGAGCGATCAAGTGGTTATTGGATAAACATATGGATAATATTGGAATAGTGTCGATTTGAGGGGCTTCAGATTGGTACCACTGGTCGGCGCAACATGGAGGGCCGAAGGGCCTGTACTGCGCTGTAATGTTCTATGTTCTATAAGTTCGATAGGGCATTCTAAATTGCCGTTTAGTTTCCAGAGATGTGCTGTACAGTTGGATTGGCCATGATAAAAATGCAGGCTCACTGTGATAGGGTGGGCTGATATGGGATGTTGTTTCAGTGTGGAGCTGTGGACTCCCTCTGAACTGTAGCAATTCCATAACTCTGCCAGACTTTTTAAATTCCTGCTTCCCTTTATTATATTGAAATTTCACCACCTGCCATGGTGGGATTTGATCCCGTGTCTTCCTGGGTCTCGGAATTTTAGTCAAGTGACCATATCAATCTTCCACTGCTGCCTCACTCCCCGGATATTAAATCATCTCATCCTTTTAAACACTACAGCTGGATGGAACACTGCTCTCCTCTGAATGGAACACCAGCCTCGTGCATGCATTTTATTGAGATCATTTAACTCTCCCAGAACAGGCATCATCCTTGTGACCCTTAAACAGTGCGGCTGCACCAGCGTTAATGGCTCCAGCGGTGGGAGGGACAGAACGGGGTGCCAACTTCAATATGTGGCCTCAGTAAATATTTCTGTAACTGTGTCACCAACTTGGCAGGTTTTCCTCTCCAATCCCCTTCAGAGAATATAGGGGCGGACTGGCTCCTGTTTGATGTACGAGCAGTTATCTCAAGTGGAGGTGAACTTTAGTTATTTTGCTGCTGTGAAACTTCCTGGCTGTTAAACAGCAGAGCGCAGTCCAAGCATTGTGTTTGTACACAGTGCGCCGACATCTCAGGTAAGATTAAATCATGCCAGTTCTTTGAATGTCTGCCGGGTTCCCTGTGGGTGTCTGGTGTAGAGTTATTTGATCAAGGGGCGTTGCCCTGTTTAATCTTTAAAATTCATTCTCGGGATATCAGGCAGGGTCTTTTTTGGTCAGAATGTGCGACCAGTCAGGAATTCTTCTTGGGAAGAAGGGGTTCATCATGGGCCACTGAGGCACCGTGCAGCACTTGTACAGTGTGTATAAGAGTGGCTCGGTGGACCATGTGGTGAGCACTGCTGCTTGACGCAGCACCAGCTTCCCGGGTTCATTTCCGGCATTGAATAGCTGTCTCTGTGGACTTAAGTGCTGTCCCCGGCACAGCATCCTCTCAAATGTGGATTCGCCAAAGTAAATTGCAACTAATTGTGAAACAAATGTGTAGGTTGGTTGTTTGGCCATGGTGATCAGTCCCTTACTGTGCGGAGATGGACTAGTTAGGTCGATTGGTCATACTGAACTGTCCCTTAGTTACAGAGATGAGCAGGTTAGGTGGATTGACCGCGCAAAAATGTCCCTTCGTGTTCAAATGGTGTGCACGATGGGTGAATTAGCCACGCTTAATTTTCCCTTAGTGAACAAAGCTATGTAAGTTGGGTGAATTGGCCATGTTTAACTGTCCCTTCGTTGACGAAAGTTGTGTACGATCGATGAATTGGCCATGCTAAATTGCGCATTAATATCCAAAGATATGCAGGTTCGTTGAATTGGCCATCCTAATTTGTCCCTTAATTTCCAGAGATGGATGAGGTAGGTGAAATGGGAATGCTCAGCTGTGATGTACAGGTGAAGTGCACCGGCCATGCTAATGTAATCCCTACTGTCAAAAGATGTACAAGTTTGGTGGATTGCGTTTTCCCAGATCAGAAGTGACGATCACGAGGGGTCACGGGCTAAAGGTGAGAGGGGCGAAGTTTAACTCAGATATTCGAGGGATGTTTTTTACACAGAGGGTGGTGGTTGCCTGGAATGCGCTGTAACGCAGGGTGGTGGAGGCAGACACACTGACATCGTTTAAGACTTACCTGGATAGTCACATGAGCAGCCGGGGAATGGAGGGATACAAACGATTAGTCTAGTTGGACAAAGGAGCTGCACAGGCTTGGAGGGCCGAAGGGCCTGCGTCCTGTGCTGTACTGTTCTTTGTTCTTTGTTCTTTGATTGGCCATGCTAATATAACCCTTGCTGTCAAAAGATGTGCAGGTTAGGTGGATTGGCCATGCTAAATTGCCCCTCAGTTTTCAAAGATGTGCAGGTTAGGTGAATTGGCAATATAAAATTTCAACTCAGTGTCCAAAGATGTTCAGATGCGGAGGGAAGTGGCAGGTTACAGAGGGACATAGATAAGCTGCAGAGCTGGGCTGAGCGGTGGCAAATAGAGTTTAATGCGGAAAAGTGTGAGGTGATTCACTTTGGAAGGAGTAACAGGAATACAGAGTACTGGGCTAATGCTAAGATACTTGGTAGTGTGGATGAACAGAGGGATCTGGGTGTCCATGTGCATAGATCCCTGCAAGTTGGCACCCAGGTCGATAGGGTTGTTAAGAAGGCGTATGGTGTGTTAGCTTTTGTTGGTAGAGGGATTGAGTTTCGGAGCCAGGAGGTCATGCTGCAACTGTACAAAACTCTGGAGCAGCCGCATTTGGAGTATTGCGTACAGTTCTGGTCGCCGTATTATAGGAAAGATGTGGAAGTGTTGGAAAGGGTGCAGAGGAGATTTACCAGGATGTTGCCTGGTATGGTGGGAAAATCGTATGAGGAAAGGCTGAGGGGCTTGAGGTTGTTTTCGTTAGAGAGAAGAAGGTTAAGAGGTGACTTAATAGAGGCATACAAGATGATCAGAGGCTTAGATAGGATGGATAGTGAGAGCCTTTTTCCTCAGATGGTGTTGGCTAGCACGAGGGGACATAGCTTTAAATTGAGGGGTGAGAGATATAGGACAGATGATAGAGGTAGGTTCTTCACTCAGAGAGTAGTAAGGGCGTGGAATGCCCTGCCTGCAGCAGTGGTGGACTCGTCAACGTTGAGAGCGTTCAAGTGGTTATTGGATAAGCATATGGGTAATATTGCAATAGTGTAGATTAGAGGGGCTTTAGATTGGTACCACTGGTCGGCGCAACATGGAGGGCCGAAGGGCCTGTACTGCGCTGTAATGTTCTATGTTCTATAAGTTCGATAGGGCATTCTAAATTGCCGTTTAATTTCCAAAGATGTGCTGTACAGTTGGATTGGCCATGATAAAAATGCAGGCTCACTGTGATAGGGTGGGCTGATATGGGATGTTGTTTCAGTGTGCAGCTGTGGACTCCCTCTGAACTGTAGCAATTCCATAACTCTGCCAGACTTTTTAAATTCCTGCTTCCCTTTATTATATTGAAATTTCACCACCTGCCATGGTGGGATTTGATCCCGTGTCCTCCTGGGTCTCTGAATTTTAGTCAAGTGACCATATCACTCGGCCACTGCTGCCACACTCCCCGGATATTCAATCATCTCATCCTTTTAAACACTACAGCTGGATGGAACACTGCTCTCCTCTGAATGGAACACCAGCCTCGTGCATGCATTTTATTGAGATCATTTAACTCTCCCAGAACAGGCATCATCCTTGTGACCCTTAAACAGTGCGACTGCACCAGCGTTAATGGCTCCAGCGGTGGGAGGGACAGAACGGGGTGCCAACTTCAATATGTGGCCTCAGTAAATATTTCTGTAACTGTGTCACCAACTTGGCAGGTTTTCCTCTCCAATCCCCTTCAGAGAATATAGGGGCGGACTGGCTCCTGTTTGATGTACGAGCAGTTATCTCAAGTGGAGGTGAACTTTAGTTATTTTGCTGCTGTGAAACTTCCTGGCTGTTAAACAGCAGAGCGCAGTCCAAGCATTGTGTTTGTACACAGTGCGCCGACATCTCAGGTAAGATTAAATCATGCCAGTTCTTTGAATGTCTGCCGGGTTCCCTGTGGGTGTCTGGTGTAGAGTTATTTGATCAAGGGGCGTTGCCCTGTTTAATCTTTAAAATTCATTCTCGGGATATCAGGCAGGGTCTTTATTGGTCAGAATGTGCGACCAGTCAGGAATTCTTCTTGGGAAGAAGGGGTTCATCATGGGCCACTGAGGCACCGTGCAGCACTTGTACAGTGTGTATAAGAGTGGCTCGGTGGACCATGTGGTGAGCACTGCTGCTTGACGCAGCACCAGCTTCCCGGGTTCATTTCCGGCATTGAATAACTGTCTCTGTGGACTTAAGTGCTGTCCCCGCCACAGCATCCTCTCAAATGTGGATTTGCCAAAGTAAATTGCAACTAATTGTGAAACAAATGTGTAGGTTGGTTGTTTGGCCATGGTGATCAGTCCCTTACTGTGCGGAGATGGACTGGTTAGATCGATTGGTCATACTGAACTGTCCCTTAGTTACAGAGATGAGCAGGTTAGGTGGGTTGACCGCGCTAAAATGTCCCTTCGTGTCCAAATGGTGTGCACAATGTGTGAATTAGCCATGCTTAATTTTCCCTTAGTGAACACAGCTATGTAAGTTGGGTGAATTGGCCATGTTTAACTGTCCCTTCGTGATGAAAGTTGTGTATGATAGATGAATTGGCCATGCTAAATTGCGCATTAATATCCAAAGATATGCAGGTTCGTTGAATTGGCCATCCTAATTTATCCCTTAATTTCCAAAGATGTATGGGGTAGGTGAAATGGGAATGCTCAGCTGTGATGTACAGGTGAAGTGCACCGGCCATGCTAATGTTATCCTTACTGTCAAAAGATGTACAAGTTGGGTGGATTGCGTTTTCCCAGATCAGAAGTGACGTTCACGAGGGGTCACGGGCTCAAGGTGAGAGGGGCGAAGTTTAACTCAGATATTAGAGGGATGTTTTTTACACAGAGGGTGGTGGGGGCCTGGAATGCCCTGTCACGTAGTGTGGTGGAGGCAGACACACTAACATCGTTTAAGACTTACCTGGATAGTCACATGAGCAGCCTGGGAATGGAGGGATACAAACGATTGGTCTAGTTGGACCAAGGAGCGGCGCAGGCTTGGAGGGCCGAAGGGCCTGTTTCCTGTGCTGTACTGTTCTTTGTTCTTTGTTCTTTGATTGGCCATGCTAATGTGACCCTTGCTGTCAAAAGATGTGCAAGTTGGGTAGATTGGCCATGCTAAATTGCCTCTTAGTTTTCAAAGATGTGCAGGTTAGGTGAATTGGCCATATAAAATTTCAACTCAGTGTCCAAAGATGTTCAGATAAGTTCGATAGGCCATTCTAAATTGCCGTTTAGTTTCCAGAGATGTGCTGTACAGTTGGATTGGCCATGATAAAAATGCAGGCTCACTGTGATAGGGTGGGCTGAGATGGGATGTTGTTTCAGTGTGCAGCTGTGGACTCCCTCTGAACTGTAGCAATTCCATAACTCTGCGAGACTTTTTACATTCCTGCTTCCCTTTATTATATTCAAATTTGACCACCTGCCATGGTGGGATTTGATCCCGTGTCTTCCTGGGTCTCGGAATTATAGTCAAGTGACCATATCACTCGGCCACTGCTGCCACACTCCCCGGATATTCAATCATCTCATCCTTTTAAACACTACAGCTGGATGGAACACTACTAGAACATGGAACATAGAACAGTACAGCACAGAACAGGACCTTCGGCCCACGATGTTGTGCCGAGCTTTATCTGAAACCAAGATCAAGCTATCCCACTCCCTATCATCCTGGTGTGCTCCATGTGCCTATCCAATAACCGCTTAAATGTTCCAAAAGTGTCTGACTCCACTATCACTGCAGGCAGTCCATTCCACACCCCAACCACTCTCTGCGTAAAGAACCTACCTCTGATATCCTTCCTGTATCACCCACCACGAACCCTATAGTTATGCCCCCTTGTAATAGCTTCATCTACCCGAGGAAATAGTCTTTGAACGTTCACTCTATCTATCCCCTTCATCATTTTATAAACCTCTATGAAGTCTCCCCTCAGCCTCCTCCGCTCCAGAGAGAACAGCCCTAGCTCCCTCAACCTTTCCTCATAAGACCTACCCTCCAAACCAGGCAGCATCCTGGTAAATCTCCTCTGCACTCTTTCCAGCGCTTCCACATCCTTCTTATGGTGAGGTGACCAGAACTGCACACAATATTCCAAATGTGGTCTCACCAAGGTCCTGTACAGTTGCAGCATAACCCCACGGCTCTTAAACTCCAACCCCCTGTTAATAAAAGCTAACGCACTATAGCTCTATCCACTTGAGTGGCAACCTTTAGAGATCTGTGGATATGAACCCCAAGATCTCTCTGTTCCTCCACAGTCTTCAGAACCCTACCTTTGACCCTGTAATCCACATTTAAATTAGTCCTACCAGAATGAATCACCTCACATTTATCAGGGTTAAACTCCATTTGCCATTTTTCAGCCCAGCTTTGCATCCTATCTATGTCTCTTTGCAGCCTACAACAGCCCTCCACCTCATCCACTACTCCACCAATCTTGGTGTCATCAGCAAATTTACTGATCCACCCTTCAGCCCCCTCCTCTAAGTCATTAATAAAAATCACAAAGAGCAGAGGACCAAGCACTGATCCCTGCGGCACTCCGCTAGCAACCTGCCTCCAATCCGAAAATTTTCCATCCACCACCACCCTCTGTCTTCGATCAGACAGCCAGTTACCTATCCAATCGGCCAACTTTCCCTCTATCCCACACCTCCTCACTTTCATCATAAGCCGACCATGGGGGACCTTATCAAACGCCTTACTAAAATCCATGTATATGACATCAACTGCCCTACCTTCATCAACACACTTAGTTACCTCCTCAAAAACTTCTATCAAATTTGTGAGGCACGACTTGCCCTTCACGAATCCGTGCTGACTATCCCGGATTACTCCGCATCTTTCTAAATGGTCGTAAATCCCATCTCTAAGGACATTTCCATCAATTTACCAACCACCGAAGTAAGACTAACTGGTCTATAATTACCAGGGTCATTTCTATTCCCTTTCTTAAACAGAGGAACAACATTCGCCATTCTCCAGTCTTCTGGCACCATCCCCGTGGACAGCGAGGACCCAAAGATCAAAGCCAAAGGCTCTGCAATCTCATCCGTTGCCTCCCAAAGAATCCTAGGATACATTTCATCAGGCCCAGGGGACTTATCGACCTTCAGTTTATTCAAAACTGCCAGGACATCCTCCCTCCGAACATCTATTTCCTCCAGCCTATTAGCCTGTAACACCTTCTCTTCCTCAAAAACATGGCCCCTCTCCTTGGTGAACACTGAAGAAAAGTATTCATTCATCACCTCGCCTATCTCTACTGACTCCATACACAAGTTCCCACTACTGTCCTTGACCGGCCCTAACCTCACCCTGGTCATTCTTTTATTCCTCACATAAGAGTAAAAAGCCTTGGGGTTTTCCTTGATCCGACCCGCCAAGGACTTCTCATGTCCCCTCCTAGCTCTCCTAAGCCCCTTTTTCAGCTCATTCCTTGCTAACTTGTCACCCTCCATCGAGCCATCTGAACCTTGTTTCCTCACCCCTACATAAGCTTCCCTCTTCCATTTCACAAGACATTCCACCTCTTTCGTGAACCATGGTTCCCTCACTCGGCCATTTCCTCCCTGCCTGACAGGTACATACCTATCAAGGACATCCAGTATTTGTTCCTTGAAAAAGTTCCACTTTTCATTAGTTCCTTTCTCTGACAGTTTCTGTTCCCAACTTATGCCCCCTAATTCTTGCCTAATCGCATCATAATTACCTCTCCCCCAACTGTAAACCTTGCCCTGCCGTACGGCCCTATCCCTCTCCATTGCAATAACAAAAGACACCGAATTGTGGTCACTGTCTCCAAAGTGCTCTCCCACAACCAAATCTAACACTTGGCCCGGTTCATTTCCCAGTACCAAATCCAAAGTGGCCTCACCTCTTGTCGGCCTATCCACATATTGTGTCAGGAAACCGTCCTGCACACACTGCACAAAAACTGCCCCGTCCGAACTATTTGACCTCCAAAGGCTCCAATCAATATTTGGAAAGTTAAAGTTCCCCATGACAACTACCCTGTGACCCCCACACCTATCCATAATCTGCTTAGAAATTTCTTCCTCCACATCTCTATTACTATTTGGGGGCCTATAGTAAACTCCTAACAACGTGACCGCTCCTTTCCTATTTCTAACCTCAGCCCATATTACCTCAGTGTGCAGATCCCCCTCGAAGTGCCTTTCCGCAGCCGTTAAACTATCCTTGATTAACAATGCCACTCCTCCACCTCTTTTACCAGCTTCCCTACACTTAGTGAAACATCTAAACCCCGGAACGTCCAACAACGATTCCTGTCCTTGTTCTACCCACGTCTCCGTAATGGCCACAACATCGTAGTCCCAAGTACCAATCCATGCCCCAAGTTCATCTACCTTGTTCCGGATGCTCCTTGCATTGAAGGAGACACACTTCAACCCACCTTCCTGTCTACCGGTACCCAACCTTGACCCTGATACCTTCCCCAATACCTCACCACCCTCACTGACTACTCGCCTCTGAATGGAACACCAGCCTCGTGCATGCATTTTATTGGGATCATTTAACTCTCCCAGAACAGGCATCATCCTTGTGACCCTTAAACAGTGCGGCTGCGCCAGCGTTAATGGCTCCAGCGGTGGGAGAGTCAGAACGGGGTGCCAACTTCAATATGTGGCCTCAGTAAATATTTCTGTAACTGCGTCACAAACTTTGCAGGTTTTCCTCTCCAATCCCCTTCAGAGAATATAGGGGCGGACTGGCTCCTTTTTCATATGCGAGCAGTTATCTCAAGTGGAGGTGACCTTTAGTCACTTTCCTGCTCTCAAACTGCCTGGCTGGGAAACAGCAGAGCGCAGTCCAAACATTGTGTTTGTCCACAGTGCGCAGACATCTCAGGTAAGATTAAATCATGCCAATTGTTTGAATATCTGCCGGGTTCCCTGTGGGTGTCTGGTGTAGTTATTTGATCATAGTCAGAGAATCTTACAGTGCAGAAAGAGGCCATTCGGCCCATCGAGTCTGCACCAACCACAATCCCACCTTGGCCCTATCCCCATATCCCTACATATTTACCTACTAATCCCTCGACATTAAGGGGCAATTTAGAATGGCCAATCAACCTAGCCCACACATCTTTGGACTGTGGGAGGAAACCGGGGCACCCAGAGGAAACCCACGCACACACGAGGGGAATGTGCAAACTCCACACAGACAGTGACCCGAGCAGGGATTCGAAACCAGGTCCCTGGAGCTGTGAAGCAGCAGTGCTAACCACTGTGCTAACGTGCCGTCTTGATCAAGGGACCTTTAAAATTCATTCTCTGGATATCAGGCAGGGTCTTTATTGGTCAGAACGTGTGACCAGTCAGGAATTCTTCTTGGGAAGAAGGGACTCATCATGGGCCATTGAGGCACCGTACAGCGTCTGTACAGTGTGAATAAGGGTGGCTCGGTGGACCATGTGGTGAGCACTGCTGCTTGACGCAGCACCAGCTTCCCGGGTTCATTTCCGGCATTGAATAGCTGTCTCTGTGGTGTTGAGTGCTTTCCCCTGCCACAGCATCCTCCCAAATGGGGATTAGTCATAGTAAGTTGCAACTACATGTAAAACAAATGTGTAAGTTGGTACTTTGGCCATGGTGATCAGTCCCTTACTGTGCAGAGAGTGACAGGTTGAAGTCGATTGGTCATACTAAACTGTCTCTTAGTTGCAGAGATGAGCAGGTTAGGTGGACTGGCCATGCTAAAATGTCCCTTTGTGTCCAAATGGTGTAAGAACATAAGAACATAAGAAATAGGAGCAGGAGTAGGCCATCTGGCCCTTCGAGCCTGCTCCGCCATTCAACAAGATCATGGCTGATCTGAAGCAAATCAGTTCCACTTACCCGCCTGCTCCCCATAACCCCTAATTCCCTTATCGATCAGAAAACTATCCACCCGTGATTTAAACATATTCAACGAGGAAACCTCCACCGCTTCAATGGGCAGAGAATTCCAGAGATTCACTAACCTCTGAGAGAAGAAGTTCCCCCTCAACTCTGTTCTGAACCGGCCCCCCCTTAATTTGAGGCTGTGCCCTCTAGTTCTGGTTTCCCTTCTAAGTGTAAAGAATCTCTCCACCTCTACCCTATCCAGCCCCTTCATCATCTTATATGTCTCTGTAAGATCACCCCTCATCCTTCTAAACTCCAACGAGTACAGACCCAATCTGTTCAATCTCTCCTCATAAGCCACACCCCTCATCTCCGGTATCAACCTGGTGAACCTTCTCTGCACTCCCTCCAAGGCCATTATATCCTTTCGCAAATTAGGAGACCAAAACTGCACACAGTACTCCAGTTGCGGCCTCACCAGTGCCTTGTACAGTTGCAGCAAGACCTCCCTGCTTTTATATTCTATCCCCCTCGCGATAAAGGCCAACATTCCATTCGCCTTCTTGATCACCTGCTGCACCTGCAGACTGAGTTTTTGCGATTCATGCACAAGGACCCCCAGGTCCCTCTGCACAGTCGCACGATGTAATTTTTCTCCATTTAAATAATATTCCAATTTACTATTATTTCTTCCAAAGTGGATAACCTCACAGTTGCTAACGTTATATTCCATCTGCCAGATCCTCACCCACTCGCTCAGCCTATCCAAATCTCTCTGCAGACTTTCCGCGTCCTCCACGCAATTCGCTTTCCCACTCACCTTCGTGTCATCAGCAAACTTGAATACCCTACATTCAGTCCCCTCCTCTAGATCATCTATGTAAATGGTAAACAATTGAGGCCCCAGCACCGATCCCTGCGGCACGCCACTGGTCACCAACTGCCAACCAGAAAAGCACCCATTTATCCCAACTCTCTGCTTCCTGTTAGATAGCCAATCCCCAATCCACGCCAACACCTTACCCCTAACTCCGTGTACCCCAATCTTCTGCAGCAACCTTTTGTGAGGCACCTTATCGAACGCCTTCTGGAAGTCTAAAAACACCACATCCACCGGTTCCCCTCTGTCAACCACACTAGTGACATCTTCATAAAAGTCCAGTAGATTCGTCAAACACGACTTTCCCTTTATGAATCATAAGAACATAAGAACATAAGAAATAGGAGCAGGAGTAGGCCATCTAGCCCCTCGAGCCTGCCCCGCCATTCAATAAGATCATGGCTGATCTGACGTGGATCAGTACCACTTACCCGCCTGATCCCCATAACCCTTAATTCCCTTACCGATCAGGAATCCATCCATCCGCGCTTTAAACATATTCAGCGAGGTAGCCTCCACCACCTCAGTGGGCAGAGAATTCCAGAGATTCACCACCCTCTGGGAGAAGAAGTTCCTCCTCAACTCTGTCTTAAACCGACCCCCATTTATTTTGAGGCTGTGTCCTCTAGTTTTAACTTCCTTACTAAGTGGAAAGAATCTCTCCACCTCCACCCTATCCAGCCCCCGCATTATCTTATAAGTCTCCATAAGATCCCCCCTCATCCTTCTAAACTCCAACGAGTACAAACCCAATCTCCTCAGCCTCTCCTCATAATCCAAACTCCTCATCTCCGGTATCAACCTGGTGAACCTTCTCTGCACTCCCTCCAATGCCAATATATCCTTCCTCATATAAGGGGACCAATACTGCACACAGTATTCCAGCTGCGGCCTCACCAATGCCCTGTACAGGTGCATCAAGACATCCCTGCTTTTATATTCTATCCCCTTCGCAATATAGGCCAACATCCCATTTGCCTTCTTGATCACCTGTTGTACCTGCAGACTGGGCTTTTGCGTCTCATGCACAAGGACCCCCAGGTCCCTTTGCACGGTAGCATGTTTTAATTTGTTTCCATTGAGATAGTAATCCCATTTGTTATTATTTCCTCCAAAGTGTATAACCTCGCATTTCTCAACGTTATATTCCATTTGCCATATCCTCGCCCACTCACTCAGCCTGTCCAAATCTCTCTGCAGATCTTCTCCGTCCTCCACACGATTCACTTTTCCACTTATCTTTGTGTCGTCTGCAAACTTCGTTACCCTACACTCCGTCCCCTCCTCCAGATCATCTATATAAATGGTAAACAGTTGCGGCCCGAGTACCGATCCCTGCGGCACGCCACTAGTTACCTTCCTCCAACCGGAAAAACACCCATTTATTCCGACTCTTTGCTTCCTGTCGGATAGCCAGTCCCCAATCCACTTTAACACACTACCCCCAACTCCGTGTGCCCTAATCTTCTTCAGCAGCCTTTTATGGGGCACCTTATCAAACGCCTTTTGGAAATCCAAAAACACCGCATCCACCGGTTCTCCTCCATCAACCGCCCTAGTCACATCTTCATAAAAATCCAACATGTTCGTCAAGCACGACTTTCCCCTCATGAATCCATGCTGCGTCTGATTGATCGAACCATTTCTATCCAGATGCCCTGCTATCTCCTCTTTAATAATGGATTCCAGCATTTTCCCGACTACAGACGTTAAGCTGACCGGCCTATAGTTACCCGCCTTTTGTCTCCTTCCTTTTTTAAACAGCGGCGTAACATTAGCCGGTTTTCCAATCAACCGGCACTACCCCAGAATGCAACGAGTTTTGATAAATAATCACTAACGCATCCACTATTACCTCTGACATTTCTTTCAATACCCTGGGATGCATTCCATCCGAACCCGGGGACTTGTCCACCTTCAGTCCCATTAGTCTACCCAGCACTGCCTCTCTGGTAACATTAATCGTATTAAGTATTTCTCCTGCTGCCAACCCTCTATCGTTAATATTTGGCAAACTATTTGTGTCCTCCACCGTGAAGACCGACACAAAAAACTTATTTAAAGACTCAGCCATATCCTCATTTCCCACTATTAACTCCCCCCTCTCGTCCTCCAAGGGTCCAACATTCACTCTAGCCACTCTATTCCTTTTTATATATTTATAAAAACTTTTACTATCATTTTTTATATTAATTGCTAGCCGAGCTTCATAGTCTATCCTTCCTTTCTTTATCGCTTTCTTAGTCTCTCTTTGTTGTTTCTTAAATTTTCCCCAATCACTTGTTTCTCCACTATTTTTGGCCACTCTGTACGCAGCTGTTTTTATTTTAATACTCTCCTTTATTTCCTTCGTTATCCACGGCTGGTTCTCCCTTTTCTTACAATCCTTGTTTTTTGCTGGAATATATTTTTGCTGCACCTGCTTGATCGAACCATTCTTATTCAGGTGCTCTGTTATTTCCTCTTTAATAATGGACTCTAGCATCTTCCCAACTACGGACGTTAAGCTAACCGGCCTGTAGTTACCCGCCTTTTGTCTACTTCTTTTTTTAAACAGCGGCGTAACAGTAGCTGTTTTCCAGTCAGCCGGCACTACCCCAGAGTCCAGCGAATTTTGATAAATTACTACTAACGCATCTGCTATTACCTCAGCCATTTCTTTCAGTACCCTGGGATGCATTCCATCCGGGCCCGGGGGCTTGTCTACCTTCAGTCCTATTAGTCTACCAAGCACCACCTCCTTAGTAACAGTAATTGTATTAAGGACCTCCTCTCCCACCAACTCTCGATCTCTAATATTCGGCAAACTATTTGCGTCTTCCACCGTGAAGACCGACACAAAGAACTTATTTAAAGTCTCAGCCATTTCCTCGTTTTCCACAATTAAATCCCCCCTCTCATCTTCCAAGGGTCCAACATTCACTCTAGCCACTCTATTCCTTTTTATATACTTGTAAAAACTTTTACTATCATTTTTTATATTTTGAGCTAGTTTAGTTTCATAATCTATCTTTCCTTTCTTAATCGCTTTCTTAGTCGTTCTTTGTTTTTCTTTAAAGCTTTCCCAATCCACTAATTCTCCACTATTTTTGGCCACTCTGTACGCATCTGATTTTATTTTAATACTCTCCTTTGTTTCCTTCGTTATCCACGTCCGGTTATCCTTTTTCATACAGTCCTTCTTTATCACCGGAATATATCTTTGCAGGGTACTTTTAAAAATCTCCTTAAAAATCCTCCACTGTTCCTCAGCTGTCCTACCTACCAGTCTGCTCGCCCAGTCTACATTAGCCAATTCCACCCTCATCTTATCGTACTCCCCTCTGTTCAAGCAGAGGACACTGGTTTGGGACCCTACTTTCTCACCCTCCATCTGTATCAGAAATTCCACCATATTATGATCACTCATCCCAAGAAAAGATCCTTCACAAGAAGATCCTTAATCCTACCTGTCTCATTGCACAGAACCAGATCCAAGATAGATCGCTCTCTCGTAGGTTCTGTAACATACTGTTCAATGAAACAATCCCGACAGCATTCCAAGAACTCTTCCTCAAGCCCTCCACGTCCAATTTGAGTCGACCAATCAATATGTAGGTTAAAATCCCCCATGATTATCTCCGCAGGTTGAACATAGAACAGTACAGCACAGAACAGGCCCTTCGGCCCACGATGTTGTGCCGAGCTTTGGTTGGTTGATTGGATTAGCCATGCTTAATTTTCCCTTATGTAATCCTTACTGTCCAAAAATGTGCAGGTTGGGTGGATTGGCTATGCTAAATTGCGCTTTAGTATCCAACGATGTGCAGGTTAGATGGCTTGGCCATGCAAAATTTCAAATTAGTGCCAAAGATGTACAGCTAAGTTCAAGAGGCCATTCTAAATTGCCCCTTAGTTTCCAAAGATGTGCTGCATAGATGGATTGGCCATGATAAAGGTGCAGGCTTACTGCGATAGGGTGGTGGTGTGGGCTTAGAACATAGAACATAGAACATTCCAGCGCAGTACTGGTCCTTCGGCCCTCGATGTTGTGCCGACCTGTGGAACCAATCTAAAGCCCATCTAACCTACACTATTCCAATATCACCCATATGTCTATCCAATGACCATTTAAATGCCCTTAATGTTGGCGAGCCAACTACTGCTGCAGGCAGGGCATTCCACGCCCTTACTCCTCTCTGAGTAAAGAACCTACCTCTGACATCTGTCCTATATCTATCACCCCTCAATTTAAACCTATGTCCCCTCGTGCTAGCCGTCACCATCTGAGGAAAAAGGCTCTAACTGTCCACCCTATCTAATCTTCTTATCATCTTGTATCCCTCTATTAAGTCACCTCTTAACCTTCTTCTCTCTGACGAGAACAGCCCCACGTCCCTCAGCCTTTCCTCATAAGACCTTCCCACCATACCAGGCAACATCCTGGTAAATCTCCTCTACACCCTTTCCAACGCTTCCACATCCTTCCTATAATGCAGCGACCAGAACTCCAAGTGCGGCCGCACCAGAGTTTTGCACAGCTGCAACATGACCTCATGGCTCTGAAACTCAATCCCTCTACCAATAAAAGCTAACACACCGTACGCCTTCTTAACAACCCTATCAACCTGGGTGCCAACTTTCAGGGATCTATGCAAATGGACACAGAGAACTCTCTGTTCATCCACACTACCAAGTATCTTACCATTAGCCCAGTACTCTGTATTCCTGTTACTCCTTCCAAAGTGAATCACCTCACACTTTTCCACATTAAACTCCATTTGCCACCTCTCAGCCCAGCTCTGCAGCTTATCCATGCCCTTCTGTAACCTGCCACTTCCCTCCGCACTGTCAACAACTCCACCAACTTTAGTGTCATCCGCAAATTTACTAACCCATACTTCTACGCCCTCATCCGGGTCATTAATAAAAGTGACAAACAGCAGCGGCCCCAAAACTGATCCTTGCGGTACACCACTAGTAACAGAACTCCAGGATGAACACTTCCCATCAACCACCACCCTCCGTCTTCTAACAGCTCGCCAATTTCTGATCCAAACGGCGATGTAAATCACCCTCAATCCCATGCCTCCCTATTTCCTGCAATAGCCTACCATGGGGAACCTTATCAAACGCTTTACTGAAATCCATATACACCACATCAACCGCTTTACCCTCATCCACCTCTTTGGTCACCTTCTCAAAGAACTCAATAAGGTTTGTGAGGCACGACCTACCCTTCACAAAACCGTGTTGACTATCCCTAATCAAAGTATTCCTTTCTAGGTGATTATAATTCCTATCTCTTATAATCCTTTCCAAAACTTTGCCCACAACAGAAGTAAGGCTCACCGGTCTATAATTACCAGGGTTGTCCCTACTCCCCTTCTTGAACAAGGGGACAACATTTGCTATCCTCCAGTCTTCTGGCACTATTCCTGTAGACAATGACGACATAAAGTTCAAAGCCAAAGGCTGTGCAATCCCCTTCCTAACTTCCCAGAGAATCCTAGGATAAATCCCATCCGGTCCAGGGGATTTATCTATTTTCACACTTTCCGTATTTGCTAACACCATCTCCTTATGAACCTCAATTCCGTCTAGACTAATAGGCTGTATCTCAGTATTCTCCTCGACAACATTGTCTTTTTCCTGAGTGAATACTGATGAAAAATATTCATTTAGCGCCTCTCCTATCTTTTTGGACTCCACGCACAACTTCCCACTACTGTCCTTGACTGCCCCTAATCTTATCCTAGTCATTCTTTTGTTCCTGACATACCTATAGAAAGCTTTATGGTTTTGCTTGATCCTACCTGCCAAAGGCTTCTCACGTCCCCTCCTGGCTCTTCTTAGCTCCCTCTTTCACTCCTTCCTGGCTAACTTGCAACTCTCAAGCACCCGAACTGAGCCTTCACGTCTCATCTTTACATAAGTCTCCTTCTTCCTCTTCACAAGAGATTCAACTTCTTTCGTAAACCACCGTTCCCTCACTCGACCACTTCCTCCCTGCCGGACAGGTACATACTTATCAAGGACGCGCAGTAGCTGTTCCTTGAACAAGCTCCACATTTCAATTGTGCCCATCCCCTGCAGTTTCCTTCCACATCCTATGCATCCTAAATCACACCTAATCGCATCATAATTTCCTTTCCCCCAGCTGTAACTCTTGCCCTGCGGTATATACCTATCCCTTTCCATCGCTAAAGTAAACGTAACCGAATTGTGGTCACTATCACCAAAGTGCTCACCTACCTCCAAATCTAACACCTGGCCTGGTTCATTACCCAGTACCAAATCCAATGTGGCCTGGCCTCTTGTTGGTCTATCTACAGACTGTGTCAGGAAACCGTCCTGCACACATTGGACAAAACCTGACCCATCTAAAGTACTCGAACTATCGCTTTTCAATTCAATATTTGTAAAGTTAAAGTCCCCCATAACAACTACCCAGTTACTTTCGCTCCTATCAAGAAGCATCTTTGCAATCCTTTCCTCTGCATGTCTGGAACTGTTCGGAGGCCTATAGAAAACTCCCAAGAGGGTGACCTCTCCTTTCCTGTTTCTAACCTCAGCCCGTACTACCACAGTAGACGTGTCCTCATCAAACATCCTTTCTGCCGCCGTAATACTGTCCTTAACTAACAATGCCACACCTCCCCCTCTTTTATTACCTTCCCTGATCTTACCGAAACATCTAAACCCCGGAACCTGCAACAACCATTCCTGTCCCTGCTCTCTCCATGTCTCCATGCATTTTATTGGGATCATTTAACTCTCCCAGAACAGGCATCATCCTTGCCACACTTAAACAGTGCGGCTGCACCAGCGTTAATGGCTCCAGCGGTGGGAGGGACAGAACGGGGTGCCAACTTCAATATGTGGCCTCAGTAAACATTTCTGTAACTGGCTCCTGTTTGATGTACGAGCAGTTATCTCAAGTGGAGGTGACCTTTAGTTATTTTCCTGCTCTCAAACTGCTTGGCTGGTAAACAGCAGAGCGCAGTCCAAACATTGTGTTTGTACACAGTGCGCAGACATCTCAGGTAAGATTAGATCATGCCAGTTGTTTGAATGTCTGCCGGGTTCCCTGTGGGTGTCTGGTGTAGTTATTTGATCATAGTCAGAGAATCTTACAGTGCAGAAAGAGGCCATTCGGCCTATCGAGTCTGCACCAACCACAATCCCACCCAGGCCCTATCCCCATATCCCTACATATTTACCTACTAATCCCTCGACACTAAGGGGCAATTTAGAATGGCCAATCAACCTAGCCCACACATCTTTGGACTGTGGGAGGAAACCGGGGCACCCAGAGGAAACCCACGCACACACGAGGAGAATGTGCAAACACCACACAGACAGTGACCCGAGCAGGGATTCGAAACCAGGTCCCTGGAGCTGTGAAGCAGCAGTGCTAACCACTGTGCTAACGTGCCGCGTTGATCAAGGGACCTTTAAAATTCATTCTCGGGATATCAGGCAGGGTCTTTATTGGTCAGAACGTGTGACCAGTCAGGAATTCTTCTTGGGAAGAAGGGGTTCATCATGGGCCATTGAGGCACCGTACAGCGTCTGTACAGTGTGAATAAGAGTGGCTCGGTGGACCATGTGGTGAGCACTGCTGCTTGACGCAGCACCAGATTCCCGGGTTCATTTCCGGCATTGAATAGCTGTCTCTGTGGAGTTGAGGGCTTTCCCCTGCCACAGCATCCTCCCAAATGGGGATTAGTCATAGTAAGTTGCAACTACATGTAAAGCAAATGTGTAAGTTGGAACTTTGGCCATGGTGATCAGTCCCTTACTGTGCAGAGAGTGACAGGTTGAAGTCGATTGGTCATACTAAACTGTCCCTTAGTTACAGAGATGAGCAGGTTAGGTGGACTGGCCATGCTAAAATGTCCCTTTGTGTCCAAATGGTGTAAGAACATAAGAACATAAGAAATAGGAGCAGGAGTAGGCCATCTGGCCCTTCGAGCCTACTCCGCCATTCAACAAGATCATGGCTGATCTGAAGCGAATCAGTTCCACTTACCCGCCTGCTCCCCATAACCCCTAATTCCCTTATCGATCAGAAAACTATCCACCCGTGATTTAAACATATTCAACGAGGAAGCCTCCACCGCTTCAATGGGCAGAGAATTCCAGAGATTCACTACCCTCTGAGAGAAGAAGTTCCCCCTCAACTCTGTTCTGAACCGGCCCACCCTTATTTTGAGGCTGTGCCCTCTAGTTCTGGTTTCCCTTCTAAGTGGAAAGAATCTCTCCACCTCTACCCTATCCAGCCCCTTCATCATCTTATATGTCTCTGTAAGATCACCCCTCATCCTTCTAAACTCCAACGAGTACAGACCCAATCTGTTCAATCTCTCCTCATAAGCCACACCCCTCATCTCCGGTATCAACCTGGTGAACCTTCTCTGCACTCCCTCCAAGGCCATTATATCCTTTCGCAAATTAGGAGACCAAAACTGCACACAGTACTCCAGTTGCGGCCTCACCAGTGCCTTGTACAGTTGCAGCAAGACCTCCCTGCTTTTATATTCTATCCCCCTCGCGATAAAGGCCAACATTCCATTCGCCTTCTTGATCACCTGCTGCACCTGCAGACTGAGTTTTTGCGATTCATGCACAAGGACCCCCAGGTCCCTCTGCACAGTCGCACGATGTAATTTTTCTCCATTTAAATAATATTCCAATTTACTATTATTTCTTCCAAAGTGGATAACCTCACAGTTGCTAACGTTATATTCCATCTGCCAGATCCTCACCCACTCGCTCAGCCTATCCAAATCTCTCTGCAGACTTTCCGCGTCCTCCACGCAATTCGCTTTCCCACTCACCTTCGTGTCATCAGCAAATTTGAATACCCTACATTCAGTCCCCTCCTCTAGATCATCTATATAAATGATAAACAATTGAGGCCCCAGCACCGATCCCTGCGGCACGCCACTGGTCACCAACTGCCAACCAGAAAAGCACCCATTTATCCCAACTCTCTGCTTCCTGTTAGATAGCCAATCCCCAATCCACGCCAACACCTTACCCCTAACTCCGTGTACCCCAATCTTCTGCAGCAACCTTTTGTGAGGCACCTTATCGAACGCCTTCTGGAAATCTAAAAACACCACATCCACTGGTTCCCCTCTGTCAACCACACTAGTGACATCTTCATAAAAGTCCAGTAGATTCGTCAAACACGACTTTCCCTTTATGCATCATAAGAACATAAGAAATAGGAGCAGGAGTAGGCCATCTAGCCCCTCGAGCCTGCCCCGCCATTCAATAAGATCATGGCTGATCTGACGTGGATCAGTACCACTTACCCGCCTGATCCCCATAACCCTTAATTCCCTTACCGATCAGGAATCCATCCATCCGCGCTTTAAACATATTCAGCGAGGTAGCCTCCACCACCTCAGTGGGCAGAGAATTCCAGAGATTCACCACCCTCTGGGAGAAGAAGTTCCTCCTCAACTCTGTCTTAAACCGACCCCCCTTTATTTTGAGGCTGTGTCCTCTAGTTTTAACTTCCTTACTAAGTGGAACGAATCTCTCCGCCTCCACCCTATCCAGCCCCCGCATTATCTTATAAGTCTCCATAAGATCCCCCCTCATCCTTCTAAACTCCAACGAGTACAAACCCAATCTCCTCAGCCTCTCCTCATAATCCAAACCCCTCATCTCCGGCATCAACCTGGTGAACCTTCTCTGCACTCCCTCCAATGCCAATATATCCTTCCTCATATAAGGGGACCAATACTGCACACAGTATTCCAGCTGCGGCCTCACCAATGCCCTGTACAGGTGCATCAAGACATCCCTGCTTTTATATTCTATCCCCTTCGCAATATAGGCCAACATCCCATTTGCCTTCTTGATCACCTGTTGTACCTGCAGACTGGGCTTTTGCGTCTCATGCACAAGGACCCCCAGGTCCCTTTGCACGGTAGCATGTTTTAATTTGTTTCCATTGAGATAGTAATCCCATTTGTTATTATTTCCTCCAAAGTGTATAACCTCGCATTTCTCAACGTTATACTCCATTTGCCATATCCTCGCCCACTCACTCAGCCTGTCCAAATCTCTCTGCAGATCTTCTCCGTCCTCCACACGATTCACTTTTCCACTTATCTTTGTGTCGTCTGCAAACTTCGTTACCCTACACTCCGTCCCCTCCTCCAGATCATCTATATAAATGGTAAACAGTTGCGGCCCGAGTACCGATCCCTGCGGCACGCCACTAGTTACCTTCCTCCAACCGGAAAAACACCCATTTATTCCGACTCTTTGCTTCCTGTCGGATAGCCAGTCCCCAATCCACTTTAACACACTACCCCCAACTCCGTGTGCCCTAATCTTCTTCAGCAGCCTTTTATGGGGCACCTTATCAAACGCCTTTTGGAAATCCAAAAACACCGCATCCACCGGTTCTCCTCCATCAACCGCCCTAGTCACATCTTCATAAAAATCCAACATGTTCGTCAAGCACGACTTTCCCCTCATGAATCCATGCTGCGTCTGATTGATCGAACCATTTCTATCCAGATGCCCTGCTATCTCCTCTTTAATAATGGATTCCAGCATTTTCCCTACTACAGACGTTAAGCTAACCGGCCTGTAGTTACCCGCCTTTTGTCTACTTCCTTTTTGAAACAGCGGCGTAACAGTAGCTGTTTTCCAGTCAGCCGGCACTACCCCAGAGTCCAGCGAATTTTGATAAATTACTACTAACGCATCTGCTATTACCTCTGACATTTCTTTCAATACCCTGGGATGCATTCCATCCGGGCCCGGGGGCTTGACTACCTTCAGTCCTATTAGTCTACCAAGCACCACCTCCTTAGTAACAGTAATTGTATTAAGGACCTCCTCTCCCACCAACTCTCGATCTCTAATATTCGGCAAACTATTTGCGTCTTCCACCGTGAAGACCGACACAAAGAACTTATTTAAAGTCTCAGCCATTTCCTCGTTTTCCACTATTAAATCCCCCCTCTCATCTTCCAAGGGTCCAACATTCACTCTAGCCACTCTATTCCTTTTTATATACTTGTAAAAACTTTTACTATCATTTTTTATATTTTGAGCTAGTTTAGTTTCATAATCTGTCTTTCCTTTCTTAATCGCTTTCTTAGTCGTCCTTTGTTTTTCTTTAAAGCTTTCCCAATCCACGAATTCTCCACTATTTTTGGCCACTCTGTACGCATCTGATTTTATTTTAATACTCTCCTTTGTTTCCTTCGTTATCCACGTCCGGTTATCCTTTTTCATACAGTCCTTCTTTATCACCGGAATATATCTTTGCAGGGTACTTTTAAAAATCTCCTTAAAAATCCTCCACTGTTCCTCAGCTGTCCTACCTACCAGTCTGCTCGCCCAGTCTACATTAGCCAATTCCACCCTCATCCTATCGTACTCCCCTCTGTTCAAGCAGAGGACACTGGTTTGGGACCCTACTTTCTCACCCTCCATCTGTATCAGACATTCCACCATATTATGATCACTCATCCCAAGAGAAGATCCTTCACAAGAAGATCCTTAATCCTACCTGTCTCATTGCACAGAACCAGATCCAAGATAGCTCGCTCTCTCGTAGGTTCTGTAACATACTGTTCAGTGAAACAATCCCGACAGCATTCCAAGAACTCTTCCTCAAGCCCTCCACGTCCAATTTGAGTCGACCAATCAATATGTAGGTTAAAATCCCCCATGATTATCTCCGCAGGTTGAACATAGAACAGTACAGCACAGAACAGGCCCTTCGGCCCACGATGTTGTGCCGAGCTTTGGTTGGTTGATTGGATTAGCCATGCTTAATTTTCCCTTATGTAATCCTTACTGTCCAAAAATGTGCAGGTTGGGTGGATTGGCTATGCTAAATTGCGCTTTAGTATCCAACGATGTGCAGGTTAGATGGCTTGGCCATGCAAAATTTCAAATTAGTGCCAAAGATGTACAGCTAAGTTCAAGAGGCCATTCTAAATTGCCCCTTAGTTTCCAAAGATGTGCTGTATAGATGGATTGGCCATGATAAAGGTGCAGGCTTACTGCGATAGGGTGGTGGTGTGGGCTTAGAACATAGAACATAGAACATTCCAGCGCAGTACTGGTCCTTCGGCCCTCGATGTTGTGCCGGCCTGTGGAACCAATCTAAAGCCCATCTAACCTACACTATTCCAATATCACCCATATGTCTATCCAATGACCATTTAAATGCCCTTAATGTTGGCGAGCCAACTACTGCTGCAGGCAGGGCATTCCACGCCCTTACTCCTCTCTGAGTAAAGAACCTACCTCTGACATCTGTCCTATATCTATCACCCCTCAATTTAAACCTATGTCCCCTCGTGCTAGCCATCACCATCTGAGGAAAAAGGCTCTCACTGTCCACCCTATCTAATCTTCTGATCATCTTGTATCCCTCTATTAAGTCACATCTTAACCTTCTTCTCTCTGACGAAAACAGCCCCACGTCCCTCAGCCGTTCCTCATAAGACCTTCCCACCATACCAGGCAACATCCTGGTAAATCTCCTCTACACCCTTTCCAATGCTTCCACATCCTTCCTATAATGCGGCGACCAGAACTCCAAGTGCGGCCGCACCAGAGTTTTGTACAGCTGCAACATGACCTCATGGCTCCGAAACTCAATCCCTCTACCAATAAAAGCTAACACACCGTACGCCTTCTTAACAACCCTATCAACCTGGGTGCCAACTTTCAGGGATCTATGCAAATGGACACAGAGAACTCTCTGTTCATCCACACTACCAAGTATCTTACCATTAGCCCAGTACTCTGTATTCCTGTTACTCCTTCCAAAGTGAATCACCTCACACTTTTCCACATTAAACTCCATTTGCCACCTCTCAGCCCAGCTCTGCAGCTTATCCATGCCCCTCTGTAACCTGCCACTTCCCTCCGCACTGTCAACAACTCCACCAACTTTAGTGTCATCCGCAAATTTACTAACCCATACTTCTACGCCCTCATCCGGGTCATTAATAAAAGTGACAAACAGCAGCGGCCCCAAAACTGATCCTTGCGGTACACCACTAGTAACAGAACTCCAGGATGAACATTTCCCATCAACCACCACCCTCTGTCTTCTAACAGCTCGCCAATTTCTGATCCAAACGGCGATGTAAATCACCCTCAATCCCATGCCTCCGTATGTCCTGCAATAGCCTACCATGGGGAACCTTATCAAACGCTTTACTGAAATCCATATACACCACATCAACCGCTTTACCCTCATCCACCTCTTTGGTCACCTTCTCAAAGAACTCAATAAGGTTTGTGAGGCACGACCTACCCTTCACAAAACCGTGTTGACTATCCCTAATCAAAGTATTCCTTTCTAGGTGATTATAATTCCTATCTCTTATAATCCTTTCCAAAACTTTGCCCACAACGTAAGTAAGGCTCACCGGTCTATAATTACCAGGGTTGTCCCTACTCCCCTTCTTGAACAAGGGGACAACATTTGCTATCCTCCAGTCTTCTGGCACTATTCCTGTAGACAATGACGACATAAAGTTCAAAGCCAAAGGCTGTGCAATCCCCTTCCTAACTTCCCAGAGAATCCTAGGATAAATCCCATCCGGTCCAGGGGATTTATCTATTTTCACACTTTCCGTATTTGCTAACACCACCTCCTTATGAACCTCAATTCCGTCTAGTCTAATAGGCTGTATCTCAGTATTCTCCTCGACAACATTGTCTTTTCCTGAGTGAATACTGATGAAAAATATTCATTTAGCGCCTCTCCTATCTTTTTGGACTCCACGCACAACTTCCCACTACTGTCCTTGACTGCCCCTAATCTTATCCTAGTGATTCTTTTGTTCCTGACATACCTATAGAAAGCTTTATGGTTTTGCTTGATCCTACCTGCCAAAGGCTTCTCATGTCCCCTCCTGGCTCTTCTTAGCTCCCTCTTTCAGTCCTTCCTGGCTAACTTGCAACTCTCAAGCACCCGAACTGAGCCTTCACGTCTCATCTTTACATAAGTCTCCTTCTTCCTCTTCACAAGAGATTCAACTTCTTTCGTAAACCACCGTTCCCTCACTCGACCACTTCCTCCCTGCCGGACAGGTACATACTTATCAAGGACGCGCAGTAGCTGTTCCTTGAACAAGCTCCACATTTCAATTGTGCCCATCCCCTGCAGTTTCCTTCCACATCCTATGCATCCTAAATCTCACCTAATCGCATCATAATTTCCTTTCCCCCAGCTGTAACTCTTGCCCTGCGGTATATACCTATCCCTTTCCATCGCTAAAGTAAACGTAACCGAATTGTGGTCACTATCACCAAAGTGCTCACCTACCTCCAAATCTAACACCTGGCCTGGTTCATTACCCAGAACCAAATCCAATGTGGCCTGGCCTCTTGTTGGTCTATCTACAGACTGTGTCAGGAAACCCTCCTGCACACATTGGACAAACCCTGACCCATCTAAAGTACTCGAACTATCGCTTTTCAATTCAATATTTGTAAAGTTAAAGTCCCCCATAACAACTACCCAGTTACTTTCGCTCCTATCAAGAAGCATCTTTGCAATCCTTTCCTCTGCATGTCTGGAACTGTTCGGAGGCCTATAGAAAACTCCCAAGAGGGTGACCTCTCCTTTCCTGTTTCTAACCTCAGCCCGTACTACCACAGTAGACGTGTCCTCATCAAACATCCTTTCTGCCGCCGTAATACTGTCCTTAACTAACAATGCCACACCTCCCCCTCTTTTATTACCTTCCCTGATCTTACCGAAACATCTAAACCCCGGAACCTGCAACAACCATTCCTGTCCCTGCTCTCTCCATGTCTCCATGCATTTTATTGGGATCATTTAACTCTCCCAGAACAGGCATCATCCTTGCGACACTTAAACAGTGCGGCTGCACCAGCGTTAATGGCTCCAGCGGTGGGAGGGACAGAACGGGGTGCCAACTTCAATATGTGGCCTCAGTAAACATTTCTGTAACTGGCTCCTGTTTGATGTACGAGCAGTTATCTCAAGTGGAGGTGACCTTTAGTTATTTTCCTGCTCTCAAACTGCCTGGCTGGTAAACAGCAGAGCGCAGTCCAAACATTGTGTTTGTACACAGTGCGCAGACATCTCAGGTAAGAGTAGATCATGCCAGTTGTTTGAATGTCTGCCGGGTTCCCTGTGGGTGTCTGGTGTAGTTATTTGATCATAGTCAGAGAATCTTACAGTGCAGAAAGAGGCCATTCGGCCTATCGAGTCTGCACCAACCACAATCCCACCCAGGCCCTATCCCCATATCCCTACATATTTACCTACTAATCCCTCGACACTAAGGGGCAATTTAGAATGGCCAATCAACCTAGCCCACACATCTTTGGACTGTGGGAGGAAACCGGGGCACCCAGAGGAAACCCACGCACACACGAGGAGAATGTACAAACACCACACAGACAGTGACCCGAGCAGGGATTCGAAACCAGGTCCCTGGAGCTGTGAAGCAGCAGTGCTAACCACTGTGCTAACGTGCCGCGTTGATCAAGGGACCTTTAAAATTCATTCTCGGGATATCAGGCAGGGTCTTTATTGGTCAGAACGTGTGACCAGTCAGGAATTCTTCTTGGGAAGAAGGGGTTCATCATGGGCCATTGAGGCACCGTACAGCGTCTGTACAGTGTGAATAAGAGTGGCTCGGTGGACCATGTGGTGAGCACTGCTGCTTGACGCAGCACCAGGTTCCCGGGTTCATTTCCGGCATTGAATAGCTGTCTCTGTGGAGTTGAGGGCTTTCCCCTGCCACAGCATCCTCCCAAATGGGGATTA
Source organism: Mustelus asterias (assembly GCF_964213995.1). Lineage (NCBI taxonomy): Eukaryota > Metazoa > Chordata > Chondrichthyes > Carcharhiniformes > Triakidae > Mustelus > Mustelus asterias. The sequence goes on along the minus strand of NW_027590283.1, from coordinate 36,169 downwards.
GTCATAGTAAGTTGCAACTACATGTAAAACAAATGTGTAAGTTGGAACTTTGGCCATGGTGATCAGTCCCTTACTGTGCAGAGAGTGACAGGTTGAAGTCGATTGGTCATACTAAACTGTCCCTTAGTTACAGAGATGAGCAGGTTAGGTGGACTGGCCATGCTAAAATGTCCCTTTGTGTCCAAATGGTGTAAGAACATAAGAACATAAGAAATAGGAGCAGGAGTAGGCCATCTGGCCCTTCGAGCCTACTCCGCCATTCAACAAGATCATGGCTGATCTGAAGCGAATCAGTTCCACTTACCCGCCTGCTCCCCATAACCCCTAATTCCCTTATCGATCAGAAAACTATCCACCCGTGATTTAAACATATTCAACGAGGAAACCTCCACCACTTCGATGGGCAGAGAATTCCAGAGATTCACTACCCTCTGAGAGAAGACGTTCCCCCTCAACTCTGTTCTGAACCGGCCCCCCCTTATTTTGAGGCTGTGCCCTCTAGTTCTGGTTTCCCTTCTAAGTGGAAAGAATCTCTCCACCTCTACCCTATCCAGCCCCTTCATCATCTTATATGTCTCTGTAAGATCACCCCTCATCCTTCTAAACTCCAACGAGTACAGACCCAATCTGTTCAATCTCTCCTCATAAGCCACACCCCTCATCTCCGGTATCAACCTGGTGAACCTTCTCTGCACTCCCTCCAAGGCCATTATATCCTTTCGCAAATTAGGAGACCAAAACTGCACACAGTACTCCAGTTGCGGCCTCACCAGTGCCTTGTACAGTTGCAGCAAGACCTCCCTGCTTTTATATTCTATCCCCCTCGCGATAAAGGCCAACATTCCATTCGCCTTCTTGATCACCTGCTGCACCTGCAGACTGAGTTTTTGCGATTCATGCACAAGGACCCCCAGGTCCCTCTGCACAGTCGCACGATGTAATTTTTCTCCATTTAAATAATATTCCAATTTACTATTATTTCTTCCAAAGTGGATAACCTCACAGTTGCTAACGTTATATTCCATCTGCCAGATCCTCACCCACTCGCTCAGCCTATCCAAATCTCTCTGCAGACTTTCCGCGTCCTCCACGCAATTCGCTTTCCCACTCACCTTCGTGTCATCAGCAAACTTGAATACCCTACATTCAGTCCCCTCCTCTAGATCATCTATGTAAATGGTAAACAATTGAGGCCCCAGCACCGATCCCTGCGGCACGCCACTGGTCACCAACTGCCAACCAGAAAAGCACCCATTTATCCCAACTCTCTGCTTCCTGTTAGATTGCCAATCCCCAATCCACGCCAACACCTTACCCCTAACTCCGTGTACCCCAATCTTCTGCAGCAACCTTTTGTGAGGCACCTTATCGAACGCCTTCTGGAAATCTAAAAACACCACATCCACCGGTTCCCCTCTGTCAACCACACTAGTGACATCTTCATAAAAGTCCAGTAGATTCGTCAAACACGACTTTCCCTTTATGCATCATAAGAACATAAGAACATAAGAAATAGGAGCAGGAGTAGGCCATCTAGCCCCTCGAGCCTGCCCCGCCATTCAATAAGATCATGGCTGATCTGACGTGGATCAGTACCACTTACCCGCCTGATCCCCATAACCCTTAATTCCCTTACCGATCAGGAATCCATCCATCCGCGCTTTAAACATATTCAGCGAGGTAGCCTCCACCACCTCAGTGGGCAGAGAATTCCAGAGATTCACCACCCTCTGGGAGAAGAAGTTCCTCCTCAACTCTGTCTTAAACCGACCCCCCTTTATTTTGAGGCTGTGTCCTCTAGTTTTAACTTCCTTACTAAGTGGAAAGAATCTCTCCGCCTCCACCCTATCCAGCCCCCGCATTATCTTATAAGTCTCCATAAGATCCCCCCTCATCCTTCTAAACTCCAACGAGTACAAACCCAATCTCCTCAGCCTCTCCTCATAATCCAAACCCCTCATCTCCGGTATCAACCTGGTGAACCTTCTCTGCACTCCCTCCAATGCCAATATATCCTTCCTCATATAAGGGGACCAATACTGCACACAGTATTCCAGCTGCGGCCTCACCAATGCCCTGTACAGGTGCATCAAGACATCCCTGCTTTTATATTCTATCCCCTTCGCAATATAGGCCAACATCCCATTTGCCTTCTTGATCACCTGTTGTACCTGCAGACTGGGCTTTTGCGTCTCATGCACAAGGACCCCCAGGTCCCTTTGCACGGTAGCATGTTTTAATTTGTTTCCATTGAGATAGTAATCCCATTTGTTATTATTTCCTCCAAAGTGTATAACCTCGCATTTCTCAACGTTATACTCCATTTGCCATATCCTCGCCCACTCACTCAGCCTGTCCAAATCTCTCTGCAGATCTTCTCCGTCCTCCACACGATTCACTTTTCCACTTATCATTGTGTCGTCTGCAAACTTCGTTACCCTACACTCCGTCCCCTCCTCCAGATCATCTATATAAATGGTAAACAGTTGCGGCCCGAGTACTGATCCCTGCGGCACGCCACGAGTTACCTTCCTCCAACCGGAAAAACACCCATTTATTCCGACTCTTTGCTTCCTGTCGGATAGCCAGTCCCCAATCCACTTTAACACACTACCCCCAACTCCGTGTGCCCTAATCTTCTTCAGCAGCCTTTTATGGGGCACCTTATCAAACGCCTTTTGGAAATCCAAAAACACGGCATCCACCGGTTCTCCTCCATCAACCGCCCTCATCACATCTTCATAAAGATCCAACATGTTCGTCAAGCACGGCTTTCCCCTCATGAATCCATGCTGCGTCTGATTGATCGAACCATTTCTATCCAGATGCCCTGCTATCTCCTCTTTAATAATGGATTCCAGCATTTTCCCTACTACAGACGTTAAGCTGACCGGCCTATAGTTACCCGCCTTTTGTCTCCTTCCTTTTTTTAAACAGCGGCGTAACATTAGCCGTTTTCCAATCAACCGGCACTACCCCAGAATGCAACGAGTTTTGATAAATAATCACTAACGCATCCACTATTACCTCTGACATTTCTTTCAATACCCTGGGATGCATTCCATCCGGACCCGGGGACTTGTCCACCTTCAGTCCCATTAGTCTACCCAGCACTGCCTCTCTGGTAACATTAATCGTATTAAGTATTTCTCCTGCTGCCAACCCTCTATCGTTAATATTTGGCAAACTATTTGTGTCCTCCACCGTGAAGACCGACACAAAAAACTTATTTAAAGACTCAGCCATATCCTCATTTCCCACTATTAACTCCCCCCTCTCGTCCTCCAAGGGTCCAACATTCACTCTAGCCACTCTATTCCTTTTTATATATTTATAAAAACTTTTACTATCTTTTTTATATTAATTGCTAGCCGAGCTTCATAGTCTATCCTTCCTTTCTTTATCGCTTTCTTAGTCTCTCTTTGTTGTTTCTTAAATTTTCCCCAATCACTTGTTTCTCCACTATTTTTGGCCACTCTGTACGCAGCTGTTTTTATTTTAATACTCTCCTTTATTTCCTTCGTTATCCACGGCTGGTTCTCCCTTTTCTTACAATCCTTGTTTTTTGCTGGAATATATTTTTGCTGCACCTGCTTGATCGAACCATTCTTATTCAGGTGCTCTGTTATTTCCTCTTTAATAATGGACTCTAGCATCTTCCCAACTACGGACGTTAAGCTAACCGGCCTGTAGTTACCCGCCTTTTGTCTACTTCTTTTTTTAAACAGCGGCGTAACAGTAGCTGTTTTCCAGTCAGCCGGCACTACCCCAGAGTCCAGCGAATTTTGATAAATTACTACTAACGCATCTGCTATTACCTCAGCCATTTCTTTCAGTACCCTGGGATGCATTCCATCCGGGCCCGGGGGCTTGTCTACCTTCAGTCCTATTAGTCTACCAAGCACCACCTCCTTAGTAACAGTAATTGTATTAAGGACCTCCTCTCCCACCAACTCTCGATCTCTAATATTCGGCAAACTATTTGCGTCTTCCACCGTGAAGACCGACACAAAGAACTTATTTAAAGTCTCAGCCATTTCCTCGTTTTCCACTATTAAATCCCCCCTCTCATCTTCCAAGGGTCCAACATTCACTCTAGCCACTCTATTCCTTTTTATATACTTGTAAAAACTTTTACTATCATTTTTTATATTTTGAGCTAGTTTAGTTTCATAATCTGTCTTTCCTTTCTTAATCGCTTTCTTAGTCGTTCTTTGTTTTTCTTTAAAGCTTTCCCAATCCACTAATTCTCCACTATTTTTGGCCACTCTGGACGCATCTGATTTTATTTTAATACTCTCCTTTGTTTCCTTCGTTATCCACGTCCGGTTATCCTTTTTCATACAGTCCTTCTTTATCACCGGAATATATTTTTGCAGGGTACTTTTAAAGATCTCCTTAAAAATCCTCCACTGTTCCTCAGCTGTCCTACCTACCAGTCTGCTCGCCCAGTCTACATTAGCCAATTCCACCCTCATCCTATCGTACCCCCCTCTGTTCAAGCAGAGGACACTGGTTTGGGACCCTACTTTCTCACCCTCCATCTGTATCAGAAATTCCACCATATTATGATCACTCATCCCAAGAGAAGATCCTTCACATGAAGATCCTTAATCCTACCTGTCTCATTGCACAGAACCAGATCCAAGATAGCTCGCTCTCTCGTAGGTTCTGTAACATACTGTTCAATGAAACAATCCCGACAGCATTCCAAGAATGGAATGCATTCCAAGGGGCGGCACGGTAGCACAGTGGTTAGCACTGCTGCTTCACAGCTCCAGAGACCTGGGTTCGATTCCCGGCTCGGGTCACTGTCTGTGTGGAGTTTGCACATTCTCCTTGTGTCTGCGTGGGTTTCCTCCGGGTGCTCCGGTTTCCTCCCACAGTCCAAAGATGTGCGGGTTAGGTTGATTGGCCATGCTAAAATTGCCCTTAGTGTCCTGGGATGTGTAGATTAGAGGGATTAGCGGGTAAAATATGTAGGAATATGGGGGTAGGGCCTGGGTGGGATTGTGGTCGGTGCAGACTCGATGGGCCGAATGGCCTCTTTCTGTACTGTAGGGTTTCTATGATTTCTATGATTTCTAAGAACTCTTCCTCAAGCCCTCCACGTCCAATTTGAGTCGACCAATCAATATGTAGGTTAAAATCCCCCATGATTATCTCCGCAGTTTGAACATAGAACAGTACAGCACAGAACAGGCCCTTCGGCCCACGATGTTGTGCCGAGCTTTGGTTGGTTGATTGGATTAGCCATGCTTAATTTTCCCTTATGTAATCCTTACTGTCCAAAAATGTGCAGGTTGGGTGGATTGGCTATGCTAAATTGCGCTTTAGTATCCAACGATGTGCAGGTTAGATGGCTTGGCCATGCAAAATTTCAAATTAGTGCCAAAGATGTACAGCTAAGTTCAAGAGGCCATTCTAAATTGCCCCTTAGTTTCCAAAGATGTGCTGTATAGATGGATTGGCCATGATAAAAGTGCAGGCTTACTACGATAGGGTGGTGGTGTGGGCTTAGAACATTCCAGCGCAGTACTGGTCCTTCGGCCCTCGATGTTGTGCCGACCTGTGGAACCAATCTAAAGCCCATCTAACCTACACTATTCCAATATCACCCATACGTCTATCCAATGACCATTTAAATGCCCTTAATGTTGGCGAGCCAACTACTGCTGCAGGCAGGGCATTCCACGCCCTTACTCCTCTCTGAGTAAAGAACCTACCTCTGACATCTGTCCTATATCTATCACCCCTCAGTTTAAACCTATGTCCCCTCGTGCTAGCCATCACCATCTGAGGAAAAAGGCTCTCACTATCCACCCTATCTAATCTTCTGATCATCTTGTATCCCTCTATTAAGTCACATCTTAACCTTCTTCTCTCTGACGAAAACAGCCCCACGTCCCTCAGCCTTTCCTCATAAGACCTTCCCACCATACCAGGCAACATCCTGGTAAATCTCCTCTACACCCTTTCCAATGCTTCCACATCCTTCCTATAATGCGGCGACCAGAACTCCAAGTGCGGCCGCACCAGAGTTTTGTACAGCTGCAACATGACCTCATGGCTCCGAAACTCAATCCCTCTACCAATAAAAGCTAACACACAGTACGCCTTCTTAACAACCCTATCAACCTGGGTGCCAACTTTCAGGGATCTATGCAAATGGACACAGAGAACTCTCTGTTCATCCACACTACCAAGTATCTTACCATTAGCCCAGTACTCTGTATTCCTGTTACTCCTTCCAAAGTGAATCACCTCACACTTTTCCACATTAAACTCCATTTGCCACCTCTCAGCCCAGCTCTGCAGCTTATCCATGCCCTTCTGTAACCTGCCACTTCCCTCCGCACTGTCAACAACTCCACCAACTTTAGTGTCATCCGCAAATTTACTAACCCATACTTCTACGCCCTCATCCGGGTCATTAATAAAAGTGACAAACAGCAGCGGCCCCAAAACTGATCCTTGCGGGACACCACTAGTAACAGAACTCCAGGATGAACACTTCCCATCAACCACCACCCTCTGTCTTCTAACAGCTCGCCAATTTCTGATCCAAACGGCGATGTAAATCACCCTCAATCCCATGCCTCCCTATTTCCTGCAATAGCCTACCATGGGGAACCTTATCAAACGCTTTACTGAAATCCATATACACCACATCAACCGCTTTACCCTCATCCACCTCTTTGGTCACCTTCTCAAAGAACTCAATAAGGTTTGTGAGGCACGACCTACCCTTCACAAAACCGTGTTGACTATCCCTAATCAAAGTATTCCTTTCTAGGTGATTATAATTCCTATCTCTTATAATCCTTTCCAAAACTTTGCCCACAACATAAGTAAGGCTCACCAGTCTATAATTTCCAGGGTTGTCCCTACTCCCCTTCTTGAACAAGGGGACAACATTTGCTATCCTCCAGTCTTCTGGCACTATTCCTGTAGACAATGACGACATAAGGTTCAAAGCCAAAGGCTGTGCAATCCCCTTCCTAACTTCCCAGAGAATCCTAGGATAAATCCCATCCGGTCCCGGGGATTTATCTATTTTCACACTTTCCGTATTTGCTAACACCACCTCCTTATGAACCTCAATTCCGTCTAGCCTAATAGGCTGTATCTCAGTATTCTCCTCGACAACATTGTCTTTTTCCTGAGTGAATACTGATGAAAAATATTCATTTAGCGCCTCTCCTATCTTTTTGGACTCCACGCACAACTTCCCACTACTGTCCTTGACTGCCCCTAATCTTATCCTAGTCATTCCTTTGTTCCTGACATACCTATAGAAAGCTTTATGGTTTTGCTTGATCCTACCTGCCAAAGGCTTCTCATGTCCCCTCCTGGCTCTTCTTAGCTCTCTCTTTCAGTCCTTCCTGGCTAACTTGCAACTCTCAAGCACCCGAACTGAGCCTTCACGTCTCATCTTTACATAAGTCTCCTTCTTCCTCTTCACAAGAGATTCAACTTCTTTCGTAAACCACCGTTCCCTCACTCGACCACTTCCTCCCTGCCGGACAGGTACATACTTATCAAGGACGCGCAGTAGCTGTTCCTTGAACAAGCTCCACATTTCAATTGTGCCCATCCCCTGCAGTTTCCTTCCACATCCTATGCATCCTAAATCTCACCTAATCGCATCATAATTTCCTTTCCCCCAGCTATAACTCTTGCCCTGCGGTATATACCTATCCCTTTCCATCGCTAAAGTAAACGTAACCGAATTGTGGTCACTATCACCAAAGTGCTCACCTACCTCCAAATCTAACACCTGGCCTGGTTCATTACCCAGTACCAAATCCAATGTGGCCTGGCCTCTTGTTGGTCTATCTACAGACTGTGTCAGGAAACCCTCCTGCACACATTGGACAAAACCTGACCCATCTAAAGTACTCGAACTATCGCTTTTCAATTCAATATTTGTAAAGTTAAAGTCCCCCATAACAACTACCCAGTTACTTTCGCTCCTATCAAGAAGCATCTTTGCAATCCTTTCCTCTGCATGTCTGGAACTGTTCGGAGGCCTATAGAAACCTCCCAAGAGGGTGACCTCTCCTTTCCTGTTTCTAACCTCAGCCCGTACTACCACAGTAGACGTGTCCTCATCAAACGTCCTTTCTGCCGCCGTAATACTGTCCTTAACTAACAATGCCACACCTCCCCCTCTTTTATTACCTTCCCTGATCTTACCGAAACATCTAAACCCCGGAACCTGCAACAACCATTCCTGTCCCTGCTCTCTCCATGTCTCCACAATGGCCACAACGTTGAAGTCCCTTCGCTTGGGTGGGATGTTGTTTCAGTGCGCAGGTGTGGACTCCCTCTGCACTGTAGCAATTCCATAACTCTGCGAGATTTTTTAAATTCCTGCTTTCTTCTATTATATTGAAATTTCACCACCTGCCATGGTGGGATTTGATCCCGTGTCCTCCTGGCTCTCTGAATTTTAGTCAAGTGACAATATCACTCGGCCACTGCTGCCACACTCCCCGGATATTAAATCATCTCATCCTTTTAAACACTACAGCTGGATGGAACACTGCTCTCCTCTGAATGGAACACCAGCCTCGTGCATGCATTTTATTGGAATCATTTAACTCTCCCAGAACAGGCATCATCCTTGTGACACTTAAACAGTGCGGCTGCACCAGGGTTAATGGCTCCAGCGGTGGGAGGGACAGAATGGGGTGCCAACTTCAATATGTGGCCTCAGTAAATATTTCTGTAACTGGCTCCTGTTTGATGTACGAGCAGTTATCTCAAGTGGAGGTGACCTTTAGTCACTTTCCTGCTGTCAAACTGCCTGGCTGGTAAACAGCAGAGCGCAGTCCAAACATTGTGTTTGTACACAGTGCGCAGACATCTCAGGTAAGGTTAAATCATGCCAGTTGTTTGAATATCTGCCGGGTTCCCTGTGGGTGCCTGGTGTAGTTATTTGATCATAGTCATAGAATCTTACAGTGCAGAAGAGGCCATTCGGCCCATCGAGTCTGCACCAACCACAATCCCACCTTGGCCCTATCCCCATATCCCTACATAGCCAGGCAGTCTGAGAGCAGGAAAGTGACTAATGGTCACCTCCACTTGAGATAACTGCTCGTACATCAAACAGGAGCCAGTCCTCCCCTATATTTTGTATGAGGGAGGTTTTGTAAGAGGGAGGTCGTGCCTTACAAATTTGGTGGAGTTTTTTGAGGAAGTGACAAAAACGGTTGATGAAGGAAGGGCCGTGGATGTCGTCTATATGGATTTCAGTAAGGCATTTGACAAAGTCCCACATGGCAGGTTGGTTAAGAAGGTTAAGGCTCATGGTTTACAAGGAGAAGTGGCTAGTTGGGTGGAGAACTGACAGAGGGTATTGGTCGAAGGGTCTTTTTCCGGCTGGAGTTCTGTGACCAGTGGTGTTCTGTAGGGCTCTGTACTGGGACCTCTGCTATTTGTGATATATATAAATGATTTGGAAGAATGTGTAACTGGTGTAATCAGCAAGTTTGCGGATGACACGAAGGTGGCTGGAATTGCGGATTGCAAAGAGCATTGTCGGGCAATACAGCAGGATATAGATAGGCAGGAAAATTGGGCGGAGAGGTGGCAGATGGAGTTTAATCTGGATAAATGCGAAGTGATGCATTTTGGAAGAAATAATGGAGGGAGGAGTTATACAATAAATGGCAGAGTCATCAGGAGTATAGAAACACAGAGGGACCTAGGTGTGCAAGTCCACAAATCCTTGAAGGTGGCAACACAGGTGGAGAAGGTGGTGAAGAAGGCATATGGTATGCTTGCCTTTATAGGACGAGGTATAGAGTATAAAAGCTGGAGTCTGATGATGCAGCTGTATAGAACGCTGGTTAGGCCACATTTGGAGTACTGCGTCCAGTTCTGGTCGCCGCACTACCAGAAGGACTTGGAGGCATTGGAGAGAGTGCAGAGAAGGTTTACCAGGATGTTGCCTGGTATGGAGGGTCTTAGCTATGAGGAGAGATTGGGTAGACTGGGGTTGTTCTCCTTGGAAAGACGGAGAATGAGGGGAGATCGAATAGAGGTGTACAAGACTATGAAGGGTATAGAGAGGGTGAACAGTGGGAAGCTTTTTCCCAGGTCGGAGGTGACGATCGCGAGGGGTCACGGGCTCAAGCTGAGAGGGGCGAAGTATAACTCAGACATCAGAGGGACGTTTTTTACACAGAGGGTGGTGGGGGCCTGGAATGCGCTGCCAAGTAGGGTGGTGGAGGCAGGCACGCTGACATCGTTTAAGACTTACCTGGATAGTCACATGAGCAGCCTGGGAATGGAGGGATACAAACGATTGGTCTAGTTGGACCAAGGAGCGGCACAGGCTTGGAGGGCCGAAGGGCCTGTTTCCTGTGCTGTACTGTTCTTTGGTCTTTGTTCTATATTCTCTGAAGGAGATTGGAGAGGAAAACGTGCCAAGTTGATCAAGGGGCCTTTAAAATTCATTCTCGGGATATCAGGCAGGGTCTTTATTGGTCAGAACGTGTGACCAGCCAGGAATTCTTCTTGGGAAGAAGGGGTTCATCATGGGCCATTGAGGCCCCGTACAGCGTTTGTACAGTGTGAATAAGGGTGGCTCGGTGGACCATGTGGTGAGCACTGCTGCTTGACGCAGCACCAGATTCCCGGGTTTATCTCCAGCATTGAATAGCTGTCTCTGTGGAGTTGAGTGCTTTCCCCTGCCACAGCATCCTCCCAAATGGGGATTAGTCACAGTAAATTGCAACGACATGTAAAACAAATGTGTAAGTTGGTACTTTGGCCATGGTGATCAGTCCCTTTCTGTGCAGAGAGGGACAGGTTGAAGTCGATTGGTCATACTAAACTGTCCCTTAGTTACAGAGATGAGCAGGTTAGGTGGACTGGCCATGCTAAAATGTCCCTTTGTGTCCAAATGGTGTATGAACATAAGAACATAAGAAATAGGAGCAGGAGTAGGCCATCTGGCCCTTCGAGCCTGCTCCGCCATTCAACAAGATCATGGCTGATCTGAAGCAAATCAGTTCCACTTACCCGCCTGCTCCCCATAACCCCTAATTCCCTTATCGATCAGAAAACTACCCACCCGTGATTTAAACATATTCAACGAGGAAACCTCCACCACTTCAATGGGCAGAGAATTCCAGAGATTCACTACCCTCTGAGAGAAGAAGTTCCCCCTCAACTCTGTTCTGAACCGGCCCCCCCTTATTTTGAGGCTGTGCCCTCTAGTTCTGGTTTCCCTTCTAAGTGGAAAAAATCTCTCCACCTCTACCCTATCCAGCCCCTTCATTATCTTATATGTCTCTGTAAGATCACCCCTCATCCTTCTAAACTCCAACGAGTACAGACCCAATCTATTCAATCTCTCCTCATAAGCCACACCCCTCATCTCCGGTATCAACCTGGTGAACATTCTCTGCACTCCCTCCAAGGCCAATATATCCTTTCGCAACTAAGGAGACCAAAACTGTACACAGTACTCCAGTTGCGGCCTCACCAGTGCCTTGTACAGTTGCAGCAAGACCTCCCTGCTTTTATATTCTATCCCCCTCGCGATAAAGGCCAACATTCCATTCGCCTTTTTGATCACCTGCTGCACCTGCAGACTGAGTTTTTGCGATTCGTGCACAAGGACCCCCAGGTCCCTCTGCACAGTCGCACGATGTAATTTTTCTCCATTTAAATGATATTCCAATTTACTATTATTTCTTCCAAAGTGGATAACCTCACATTTGCTAACGTTATATTCCATCTGCCAGATCCTCACCCACTCGCTCAGCCTATCCAAATCTCTCTGCAGACTTTCCGCGTCCTCCACGCAATTCGCTTTCCCACTCACCTTCGTGTCATCAGCAAACTTGAATACCCTACATTCAGTCCCCTCCTCTAGATCATCTATGTAAATGGCAAACAAATGAGGCCCCAGCACCGATCCCTGCGGCACGCCACTGGTCACCAACTGCCAACCAGAAAAGCACCCATTTATCCCAACTCTCTGCTTCCTGTTAGATAGCCAATCCCCAATCCACGCCAACACCTTACCCCTAACTCCGTGTACCCCAATCTTCTGCAGCAACCTTTTGTGAGGCACCTTATCGAACACCTACTGGAAATCTAAAAACACCACATCCACCAGTTCCCTCTGTCAACCGCACTAGTGACATCTTCATAAAAGTCCAGTAGATTCGTCAAACACGACTTTCCCTTCATGAATCCATGCTGCCTCTGCTTGATCGAACCATTCTTATTCAGGTGCTCTGTTATTTCCTCTTTAATAATGGACTCTAGCATCGTCCAACTACGGACGTTAAGCTAACCGGCCTGTAGTTACCCGCCTTTTGTCTACTTCCTTTTTTAAACAGCGGTGTAACAGTAGCTGTTTTCCAGTCAGCCGGCACTACCCCAGAGTCCAGCGAATTTTGATAAATTACTACTAACGCATCTGCTATTACCTCAGCCATTTCTTTCAGTACCCTGGGATGCATTCCATCCGGGCCCGGGGACTTGTCTACCTTCAGTCCTATTAGTCTACCAAGCACCACCTCCTTAGTAACAGTAATTGTATTAAGGACCTCCTCTCCCACCAACTCTCGATCTCTAATATTCGGCAAACTATTTGTGTCTTCCACCGTGAAGACCGACACAAAGAACTTATTTAAAGTCTCAGCCATTTCCTCGTTTTCCACTATTAAATCCCCCCTCTCATCTTCCAAGGGTCCAACATTCACTCTAGCCACTCTATTCCTTTTTATATACTTGTAAAAACTTTTACTATCATTTTTTATATTTTGAGCTAGTTTAGTTTCACAGTCTATCTTTCCTTTCTTAATCGCTTTCTTAGTCGTCCTTTGTTTTTCTTTAAAGATTTCCCAATCCACTAATTCTCCACTATTTTTGGCCACTCTGTACGCATCTGATTTTATTTTAATACTCTCCTTTATTTCCTTCGTTATCCACGTCCGGTTATCCTTTTTCATACAGTCCTTCGTTATCACCGGAATATATTTTTGCTGAGTACTTTTAAAAATCTCCTTAAAAATCCTCCACTGTTCCTGAGCTGTCCTACCTACCAGTCTGCTCGCCCAGTCTACATTAGCCAATTCCACCCTCATCCTATCGTACTCCCCTCTGTTCAAGCAGAGGACACTGGTTTGGGACCCTACTTTCTCACCCTCCATCTGTATCAGAAATTCCACCATATTATGATCACTCATCCCAAGAGGATTTATCTATTTTCACATTTTCCGTATTTGCTAACACCTCTTCCTTATGAACCTCAATCCCGTCTAGTCTCATAGGCTGTATCTCAGTATTCTCCTCGACAACATTGTCTTTTTCCTGAGTGAATACTGATGAAAAATATTCATTTAGCGCCTCTCCTATCTTTTTGGACTCCACGCACAACTTCCCACTACTGTCCTTGACTGGCCCTAATCTTATCCTTGTCATTCATTTGTTCCTGACATACCTATAGAAAGCTTTAGGGTTTTGCTTGATCCTACCTGCCAAAGGCTTCTCATGTCCCCTCCTGGCTCTTCTCAGCTCTCTCTTTCAGTCCTTCCTGGCTAACTTGCAACTCTCAAGCACCCTAACTGAGCCTTCACGTCTCATCTTTACATAAGTCTCCTTCTTCCTCTTCACGAGAGATTCAACTTCTTTAGTAAACCACGGTTCCCACGCTCAATCACTTCCTCCCTGCCGGACAGGTACATACTTATCAAGGACGCGCAGTAGCTGTTCCTTGAACAAGCTCCACATTTCAATTGTGCCCATCCCCTGCAGTTTCCTTCCACATCCTATGCCTCCTAAGTACCACCTAATCGCATCATAATTTCCTTTCCCCCAGCTATAACTCTTGCCCTGCGGTATATACCTATCCCTTTCCATCGCTAAATTAAACATAACCGAATTGTGGTCACTATCACCAAAGTGCTCACCTACCTCCAAATCTAACACCTGGGCTGGTTCATTACCCAGTACCAAATCCAATGTGGCCTCGCCTCTTGTTGGTCTATCTACAGACTGTGTCAGGAAACCCTCCTGCACACATTGGACAAAACCTGACCCATCTAAAGTACTCGAACTATCGCTTTTCCAATCAATATTTGTAAAGCTGGAATTGCGGATAGCGAAGAGCATTGTCGGGCAATACAGCAGGATATAGATAGGCTGGAAAATTGGGCAGAGAGGTGGCAGGTGGAGTTTAATCCGGATAAATGCGAAGTGATGCATTTTGCAAGAAATAATGTAGGGAGGAGTTATACAATAAATGGCAGAGTCATCAGGAGTATAGAAACACAGAGGGACCTAGGTGTGCAAGTCCACAAATCCTTGAAGGTGGCAACACAGGTGGAGAAGGTGGTGAAGAAGGCATATGGTATGCTTGCCTTTATAGGACGGGGTATAGAGTATAAAAGCTGGAGTCTGGTGATGCAGCTGTATAGAACGCTGGTTAGGCCACATTTGGAGTACTGCGTCCAGTTCTGGTCGCCGCACTACCAGAAGGACGTGGAGGCATTGGAGAGAGTGCAGAGAAGGTTTACCAGGATGTTGCCTGGTATGGAGGGTCTTAGCTATGAGGAGAGATTGGGTAGACTGGGGTTGTTCTCCTTGGAAAGACGGAGAATGAGGGGAGATCGAATAGAGGTATACAAGATTATGAAGGGTATAGATAGGGTGAACAGTGGGAAGCTTTTTCCCAGGTCGGAGGTGACGATCACGAGGGGTCACGGGCTCAAGCTGAGAGGGGCGAAGTATAACTCAGACATCAGAGGGACGTTTTTTACACAGAGGGTGGTGGGGGCCTGGAATGCGCTGCCAAGTAGGGTGGTGGAGGCAGGCACGCTGACATCGTTTAAGACTTACCTGGATAGTCACATGAGCAGCCTGGGAATGGAGGGATACAAACGATTGGTCGAGTTGGACCAAGGAGCGACACAGGCTTGGAGGGCCGAAGGGCCTGTTTCCTGTGCTGTACTGTTCTTTGTTCTTTGTTCTTTGTCCCCCATAACAACTACCCAGTTACTTTCGCTCCTATCAAGAAGCATCTTTGCAATCCTTTCCTCTACATGTCTGGAACCTATAGAAAACTCCCAACAGGGTGACCTCTCCTTTCCTGTTTCTAACCTCAGCCCGTACTACCACAGTAGACGTGTCCTCATCAAACATCCTTTCTGCCGCCGTAATACTGTCCTTAACTAACAATGCCACACCTCCCCCTCTTTTATTACCTTCCCTGATCTTACCGAAACATCTAAACCCCGGAACCTGCAACAACCATTCCTGTCCCTGCTCTCTCCATGTCTCCACAATGGCCACAATGTTGAAGTCCCTTCGCTTGGGTGGGATGTTGTTTCAGTGCGCAGGTGTGGACTCCCTCTGCACTGGATCAATTCCATGACTCTGCCAGACTTTTTAAATTCCTGCTTTCTTCTATTATATTGAAATTTCACCACCTGCCAAGGTGGGATTTGATTCCCTGTCCTTCTGGCTCTCTGAAGTTTAGTCAACTGACAATATCATTCGGCCTCAGCTGCCACACTCCCCGGATATTAAATCATCTCATCCTTTTAAACACTACAGCTGGATGGAACACTGCTCTCCTCTGAATGGAACACCAGCCTCGTGCATGCATTTTATTGGGATCATTTAACTCTCCCAGAACAGGCATCATCCTTGACGCCCTTAAACAGTGCGGCTTCACCAGCGTTAATGGCTCCAGCGGTGGGAGGGTCAGAACGGGGTGCCAACTTCAATATGTGGCCTCAGTAAATATTTCTGTAACTGTGCCATCAACTTGGCATGCTTTGCTCTCTAATCTCCTTCAGAGAATATCGGGGCGGACTGGCTCCTGTTTCATATACGAGCAGTTATCTCAAGTGGAGGTGACCTTTAGTTATTTGCTGCTGTCAAACTGCCTGGCTGGTAAACAGCAGAGCGCAGTCCAAACATTGTGTTTGTTTACAGTGCGCAGACATCTCAGGTAAGGTTAAATCATGCCAGTGGATTGAAGGTGCGCCGGATTCCCTGTGGCTGTCCAGTGTAGAGTTATTTCATCAAGGGATGTAGCCCTGTTTCAAACTTTTAAGCTCATCCTCAATTTTTGTGGCAATTTTGTATATTTTTCCTGCCAATCAGGATTTTTTACTGAGACGAAATAGGTTTTCATGAGCCACTGAGGCCCCCGTTCTGCGTTTGTCCAGCGTGAATAAGGGCCCCTATGTGGCACAGTGGTCAGCATAGCTGCCTCACACAGCACCAGTGTCACGGGTTCGATTCAGGCATTGAGTGACTGTCCGTGTAAAGCTTGAATGCTTTCCGTTATTCCAGTTTCCTCCCACAGGTTATTGACCACAGTAAATTTCCCCAAAATGTCACAAAATAAATGCAGGTTATGTGGTTTGACCATGTTGCCTTGACCCCCTAATCTCCAAAGATGGAGTATTTAGGTCTATTGAACAAACTAAATTGTCTGTCTGTGTTGAAAGATGTGCAGGTGAAGTGCATTAGCCATGGTAAATTGGCCACTATTGTCCAAAGATGAGTGTGTGGGTTTGGTGTGCGTGTAAGTATGAGCGAATGTGTATGTTTGTCTGAGTGTGTGTGTATGAGTGTGTGTGGGTGCGTGTATGAGAGTGTGTGTGTGTCTGAATCTGTGTATGTTTGTGCCTGAGCGTGTGTACCACAGAATGTTTGTGTGTGTCTGTGTGTGAGAAAATGTGTGCATCTGTGGATGTGTGTGGGAGAGCATGCATTTCTCTATGTGAGTGTGTCTGCGTGTTTGTGTGATATAGACATTATCTGGCAGGGGAAGATAGTTAAAGGTGTGCGTCTGTGTCTGTGAGAATGTGTGCGGTTGAATATGTGGGAGTGTGTGTGTGTGAGTGTGTGTGTGTGTGGGAGTGTGTGTGTGTATGCGGGAGTATGTGCATGTGGGAGTGTGCCAGAGAAAATTTTAGTTTTTCTGTGTGTGTCTGTGTGAGAGAAAGAAAAACTGTGTGTGTCTGTCTCTGCGTGTGTGAGTGTGGGTGCGTCAGTGTGTTTGTGTGATATAGACGTTATCTGGCAGGAGAAGATAGCTGAAGGTGTGTGTGTGTGTGTGGCGCGTGTATGTGTCACGTGTGTGTGGCGCGTGTATGTGCCACGTGTGTGTGTCGCGTGTGTGTGCTGCATGTGTGTGTCATGTGTATGTGTCACGTGTGTGTGTCGTGTATGTGTGCCATGTGTGTGTCGCATGTGTGCTGCGTGTGTGTGCCACGCGTGTGTGTCACATGCGTGTGTCATGTGTGTGTGTCGTGTGTGTGTTGCATGTGTGTCACGTGTGTGTGTCACGTGTGTGTGTCATGTGTGTGTCGTGTGTGTGTGGCGTGTGTGTGTGGCGTGTGTGTGTGGCATGTGTGTGTTGCGTATGTGTGTCACGTGTGTGTGTGGCATGTGTGTGTGTGGCGTGTGTGTGTCGCGTATGTGTGTGGCGTGTGTGTGTGGTGTGTGTGTGTGGCGTGTGTGTGTGGCGTGTGTGTGTGGCGTGCGTGTGTGGCGTGTGAGTGTGGCGTGTGTGTGTGGCGTGTGTGTGTGGCGTGTGTGTGTGGCGTGTGTGTGTGGCGTGTGTGTGTGGTGTGTGTGTGGTGTGTGTGTGTGGCGTGTGTGTGTGGCGTGTGTGTGTGGCGTGTGTGTGTGCGTGTGTGTGTGGTGTGTGTGTGGCGTGTGTGTGTGGCGTGTGTGTGTGGCGTGTGCGTGTGGCGTGTGTGTGTGTGGCGTGTGTGTGTGTGGCATGTGTGTGTGTGGCGTGTGTGTGTGGCGTGTGTGTGTGTGGCGTGTGTGTGTGGCGTGTGTGTGTGGCGTGTGTGTGTGGCGTGTGTGTGTGGCGTGTGTGTGTGGCGTGTGTGTGTGGCGTGTGTGTGTGGCGTGTGTGTGTGGCGTGTGTGTGTGGCGTGTGTGTGTGGCGTGTGTGTGTGGCGTGTGTGTGTGGCGTGTGTGTGTGGCGTGTGTGTGTGGCGTTTGTGTGTGGCGTTTGTGTGTGGCGTGTGTGTGTGGCGTGTGTGTGTGGCGTGTGTGTGTGTGGCGTGTGTGTGTGTGGCGTGTGTGTGTGGCGTGTGTGTGTGGCGTGTGTGTGTGGCGTGTGTGTGTGGCGTGTGTGTGTGGCGTGTGTGTGTGGCGTGTGTGTGTGGCGGGGCGTGTGTGGCGGGGCGTGTGTGGCGGGGCGTGTGTGGCGGGGCGTGTGTGGCGGGGCGTGTGTGGCGGGGCGTGTGTGTCGTGAGGCATGTGTGTGTCGCGAGGCATGTGTGTGTCGCGCGACATGTGTGTGTGTGCTGTGAGGTGTGCGTGTGTCACGAGGCGTGCGTGTGTCACGAGGCGTGCGTGTGTCACGAGGCGCGCGTGTGTCACGAGGCGCGTGTGTGTCACGAGGCACGTGTGAGTCATGAGGCGCGTGTGTGTCACAAGGTGCATGTGTGTCACGAGCGTGTTTGTGTCACACTGCGCGAAACACACACGCCGTGAGACACACACCTGCCACGTGACACACACATGCCACACGACACACACATGCCACACGACACACACATGCCACATGACACACACACATGCCACACGACACACACATGCCACACGACACACACATGCCACGTGACACACACATGCCACATGACACACACATGCCACACGACACACACATGCCACACGACACACACATGCCACACGACACACACATGCCACGTGACACACACACGCCACGCGACATACACACGCCGCATGACACACACACACTGCGTGACACACACATGCCGCGTGTGTGTGTCGTGCGGCGTGTGTATTTCGTGTGGCGTGTGTGTGTCACGTGGCATGTGTGTGTTGTGTGGCATGTGTGTGTCGTGTGGCATGTGTGTGTCGTTTGGCATGTGTGTGTCGTGTGGCATGTGTGTGTCGTGTGGCATGTGTGTGTCGTGTGGCAGGTGTGTGTCGTGTGGCAGGTGTGTGTCACGTGGCAGGTGTGTGTCTCACGGCGTGTGTGTTTCGCGCAGCGTGTGTGTGTCGCGAGGCATGTCTGTGTCACGAGGCATGCGTGTGTCGCAAGGCATGTGTGACACCAGGTGTGTGTGTGTCACGAGATGTGTGTGTGTCACAAGGAGTGTGTGCGTCGTGAGGCGTGTGCTTGTCACGCGGCGTGTGTGCGTCGCGCGGCGTGTGTGTGTTTTGCGAGGTGTGTGTGTTTTGCAAGGCGTGTGTTCATCGTGAGACGATGTGTGTCACGAGGCAAGCGTGTGTCGTGCGGCGTGTCTATATCTCACGGTGTGTGTGTGTCTCGAAGTGCATGTGTTGTGACGCGTGTGTGTGTCATGATGCCTGTGTGTGTCCTGCGGTGTGTGTGTGTCACGGCGTGTGTGTGTCACGTGTGTGTCACGTGTGTCACAGGGCGTGTGCCTGTCGCAGGGCATGTGTTAGTCACGGGGCGTGTGTGTGTCGTGGGTCGTGTATGTTGTGGGGCCTGTGTCTGTCGCGGTGCGTGTGTGTGTCACGGCATGTGTGTGTGTCGCGGGGTGTGTGTATGTTGTGGAGCTTGTGTCTGTTGTGGGGTGTGTGTGTGTCGCCGCGTGTGTGTGTGTCGTGAGGCGTGTGTGTCTCAGAGTGTGTGTGTGTCATGAGGCATGTGTGTGTCGCGCAGCATGTATGTGTCTTGTGGCGTGTGTGTGTCTCGAGGCATGTGTGTGTCATGATGCGTGTGTGTGTCCTACAGCATGTGTGTGTCCTGCGGCATGTGCGTGTCCTGCGGTGAGTGTGTGTCGTGAGCTGTGTGTGCGTCGCAGGGCGTGTGTGTGTCACGGGGCGTGTGTGTTTTGTGCG
Organism: Mustelus asterias; assembly: GCF_964213995.1. Lineage (NCBI taxonomy): Eukaryota > Metazoa > Chordata > Chondrichthyes > Carcharhiniformes > Triakidae > Mustelus > Mustelus asterias. Next base: position 16,324 of record NW_027590283.1, on the reverse strand, counting down.
GCGTGTGTGTGTCGCGCAGCTTGTGTGTGTCTCACGGCATGTGTGTGTCTTGTGGTGTGTGTGTGTCTCATGGAGTGTGTGTGTCTCACGGCGTGTGTGTGTCATGAGGTGTGTGTGTGTCGTGAGGTGTGTGTGTGTCACGCGGTGTGTGTGTGTCACGCGGCGTGTGTGTGTCACGCGGTGTGTTTGTGTCAGGTGGCATGTGTGTGTCACGCAGTGTGTTTGGGTCACGTGGCGTGTGTGTGTTGCAGGGCATGTGTGTGTCGCGGGGTGTGTGTTTGCCGTGGGGCGTGTGTGTGTCACGGGGTGCGTGTGTGTCATGGGGCGTGTGTTTGTCATGGGGCGTGTGTCTGACACGGGGTGTGTATGTGTCACGCGGTGTGTGTGTGTCGCTTGATGTGTTTGTCGTGAGGCATGTGTGTGTCATGGTGTGTGTGTGTCACAGTGTGTGTGTCACGGTGTGTGTGTGTGTGTCGCGGCGTGTGTGTGTGTGTCGCGGTGTGTGTGTGTCGCGGGGCATGTGTCTGTCATGGGGCAGGTGTGTGCCACAGGGCGTGTGTGTATCATGAGGTGTGTGTGTGCCACGGTGTGTGTGTCACGGTGTGTGTGTCATGGCGTGTGTGTGTCACGGCGTGTGTGTGTCGCGGAGTGTGTGTGTCGCGGGGCTAGCGTGTGTCATGAGGCGTGTCCATGTCGTGGGGCGTGAGTGTGTCACGCGGCGTGTGTGTGTCACGTGGCATGTGTGTGCCACATAGCGTGTGTGTGTCACGCGGCATGTGTGTCACGCGGCGTGTGTGTGTTGTGCAGCGTGTGTGTTTCACGCGACGTGTGTGCGTCGCGGGGTGGGTGTGTGTCACGAGGCGTGTGTGTGTCACGGGGTGTGTGTGTGTCATGGGGCGTGTATGTGTCACGGGGCGAGTGTGTGTCACGCGGCATTTTTGTGTGGCGGGGCGTGTGTCTGTCGTGCAGCGTTTGGCTTTCATGCGGCGTGTGTGTGTCACGTGGCATGTGTGTGTCACGTGGCATGTGTGTGTCGCAGCGTTTGTGTGTCGCGTGGTGTGTGTGTGTTTTGCGGTGTGTGTGTGTCGCAGGGCATGTGTGTGTCGTGAGGCGTGTGTGTGTCATGATGCATGTGTGAGTCCTGCGGCGTGTCTGTGTCCTGCAGCGTATCTGTGTCCTGCGGCGTGTGTGTGTCGTGTGGCGTGTGTGTGTCGTGAGGTGTGTGTGTGTCACGGGGCATGTGTGTGTCGCGATCTGTGTGTGTGTCATGGTGTGTCAGTGTCATGGCGTGTGTGTGTCATGGCATGTGTGTGTCATGGCGTGTGTGTGTCATGGCGTGTGTGTGTCATGGTGTGTGTGTGTCGCAGAGCTAGTGTGTGTCGCGAGGCGTGTCTGTGTCACGGGGCGTGTGTGTGTCGCGTGGCATGTGTGTGCCACGTAGCATGTGTGTGTCACGCGGCGTGTGTGTCTCGCGCAGTGTGTGTGTGTCGCGTGGCGTGTGTGTGTCACGGGGCGGGTGTGTGTCATGAGGCGTGTGTGTGTCACGGGGTGTGTGTGTGTCGCGGGGTGTGTGTGTGTCATGGGGCATGTATGTGTCATGGGGCGAGTGTGTGTCACGCGGCGTCTTTGTGTGGCGGGGCATGTGTCTGTCATGCAGTGTTTGGGTGTCACACGGCGTGTGTGTGTCACGTGGCATGTGTGTTGCAGCGTGTGTGTGTTGCGTGTCGTGTGTGTGTCACGTGGCGTGTGTGTGTGTCGCACGGCATGTGTGTGTTGCATGGCGTGTGTGCATCATGTGGCGTGTGTGAGTCGCGCGGTGTGTGTGTGTGTGTCCCACACCAGCCGCAACATAGTGAGGCCGCTGGCATGATGCCAATGTCCCAGCCTGTCGGGGTATGCTTCTTCAGTGTATTGTCTCTGAAATCCCTCACTGGTTATGCGAACATAATGGTTACTCTTCTCCACTGGTAATGTTATCTGATGAGAGACTAAGTCGATGAGGATTATATTCATTGGAGTTTAGAAGAGTGATGGGCGGGGTGGGGGCGGTCTCATTGTAACTGACACAATTGTAACAGGGTAGATTCAGAAAGAATGTTCCCGATTTTGGGGGGAATACAGATCTAGTGTTCATAGTTTGAGGACAAGGGATAGACCTCTCAGGACTGAGGTGAGGAGAAATGTATTCATCCAGAGGGTGGTGAATGTGTGGAATTCACTCCCACAGAAAGCAGTTGAGGCCAAAACGTCGTGTGACTTCAAGAAGAAATTAAATCTAGCTCGTGGGGCTAAAGCGATCAGAGAAGGTATAGGGGGCGGGGGGGGGGGGGCTGGGGGCGGGGAGGGCGAGTGGGGCGGGGGGCGGGGGGAAGGGGCGGGAAGCAGGGGGATCAGGATATTGAATGTGATTGTCAGCTATGATCATAATGAACAGTGGGGCAGGTTCGAAGGGACGAGTGGCCTGTCCATGCTTTGAATCTCTCTCTTCCTGTGTTGGAGGGAATTGAGTTCCGGACCCTCCACAGTACTGTTTGAACTTTAGTAATTAAATAAATAATTACAATGCTAACGACTGCAAAATTATTCGTCTAAGCAAATGAGATTTCTAGAGTCATAAATGTAGTGGGATCTTTCTCTTTACTCCACTTACAGCCCGGTATTTGGGGGTCTGCCCATAGCTGCGAGTGTCTCTCTCTTACAGGCCTTGAAACTTCAAAGGCCGGGGAATGCCACACTGGGGCAACTCCGCAGGAGAGAGCGCTGAACCAGGCTCACCATTTATACCTGACCGGTAACCTGATACTTGTATCACACAGCCATCCCAAAACCGCCACCGAGGCCTGAGTGATTCTCTCCCTTGTCGGTGGGACAATGGCCACCCTGCACCCACTCCACTTGAGTAGGTCTCCAAGAGAGAGAACAGAGAGAGACTCTGTCCTTTTATCTCCTGACCAGCAGTCTCCCTTGAGTGAGCGGGTTCGAATCGTTCAGATCACCCTCGGTTCTGGGCTCCGGGTTTATGGTAAGGGATATTGAAACTGTGACCTCGCCAGAGTGCGTCGATGAGAGAACAAGAGGCAAGACGAACTCCAAATGAGTATCAAAACTTACTGATTTATTTAACAACAGAATCAACCCCTCCAATACCACACCACACATGAATAAAACTTATACTTTATACTATTACTATGGGAGAAATGCTAACGTATACAATGTAAAATCTTACTTTACACAGTTCAGAACAAGATTACTGAACTTTAAAGTTACAATACACCACCCCTCCCCTTTGCCTCAACCTCTATCCTATCCTCGGGAGCTTCACAAGGTTGGCTGGGATACTCACAATTCTAAAAGGGGTCCCTTTGTGATGGGCTCGAAGGTCTTAGTGCAGGGTCGAAACTGGGCTGCTGTTGGTCTTCACCTCTGCACATCAGCTTGCGTTTCTAGAAGAGAGCTCGGTTTGGCTTGTCTGCCTCCCTTGATTTTAACTTCTGCCCAATTTGACAACCAACTTCCTTGCCCCCGTAGGTGATTTTCAAGGACAATGGGCTTTCGATCACCGGCAGTCTCGGTTTAATGGAGTCAACTCCAAACACAAAATGCTGGAACTGCCTTGACCCCCGTTGGTCGTTATTTTAATGTATTTTCAAAGCTCCTCCGGAGCTTCGTGAATGGTATCCCATTAGTCGGATGGGTCTTCTTGTCTTCTGTGGATGGGCCGCTTTCCGTGGCCAGTCTCCCTGCTGGTCTGTTTACTGTTCGTCTGCTGGCCTCCATCTCCCTTTGTCCTTCTGATGATTAGATCACTGGTGTGTCTGCTTTTCTGGCCACTTGCATATCCAGGGGGCTCACACCTTTCCTTAGCACAGTCCACAGGCAGGTTATGTTTGTCCTGCCGAGCCTTCTGGGAGGTTTTATCAGCTAGCAGCCAGAGTTGGCCACTTTTAAACAGTCAGGTTTCTCCTGAGTCCTTTTAAAATATGGAGGATTGCCCTGAAACTTACATAAACAACACACTCTGGGCTCCATGACGTTCTGTGGGCCAACAACAAGAATAGATTCCACTCCATCCTCAAGGCCTAGTGTGCGTCCCATTCTACAATCACCTACCTTACCATGGACATAAAGCCACAGTTTTTTCCCCCACCCCTCCTCCCCGCCCCCCCCCCCCCCCCCCCCGCCCGGCCAACAGGTGCTCCCTGACCTGCTGACTATCCCTTGTGTTGTCTCCCTTAGTTTAGCTCCAAAATCAGTATGTTGCTTTTCTACAGGAGTGGGGATATTTGTTCATCTTTAGACAGCGTTCATTTCCAAAAGAAACTTCTGACAATGAAGCAGTCTGTGCACACATGCAGCCAGGTCAGGTCTGAGACCGGATATTCCATGTGAGTAACTTGCCTCTGGACTGCATACCTCATTGCCACCATCAACAAGACAAAAGTCAAGAACACGATTGAATAATCTTCACTTGTCTGGATGGGTGCAGTGGTAACTACACTCAAGTCGGCAAACGCTGACTTGGCGACCCAACAACAACCCTCTTTCGATGGTATTAGCCGAGGCGTTGGCCTGCTGGTATTATCACTAGACTATTGATCCAAAAACTCAGCTCAAATTAAAACATGCTACCGTGCAAAGGGACCTGGGGGTCCTTGTGCATGAGACGCAAAAGCCCAGTCTGCAGGTACAACAGGTGATCAAGAAGGCAAATGGGATGTTGGCCTATATCGCGAGGGGGATAGAATATAAAAGCAGGGATGTCTTGATGCACCTGTACAGGGCATTGGTGAGGCCGCAGCTGGAATACTGTGTGCAGTATTGGTCCCCTTATATGAGGAAGGATATATTGGCATTGGAGGGAGTGCAGAGAAGGTTCACCAGGTTGATACCGGAGATGAGGGGTTTGGATTATGAGGAGAGGCTGAGGAGATTGGGTTTGTACTCGTTGGAGTTTAGAAGGATGAGGTGGGATCTTATGGAGACTTATAAGATAATGCGGGGGCTGGATAGGGTGGAGGCGGAGAGATTCTTTCCACTTAGTAAGGAAGTTAAAACTAGAGGACACAGCCTCAAAATAAAGGGGGGTCGGTTTAAGACAGAGTTGAGGAGGAACTTCTTCTCCCAGAGGGTGGTGAATCTCTAGAATTCTCTGCCCACTGAGGTGGTGGAGGCTACCTCGCTGAATATGTTTAAAGCGCGGATGGATGGATTCCTGATCGGTAAGGGAATTAAGGGTTATGGGGATCAGGCGGGTAATTGGTACTGATCCACGTCAGATCAGCCATGATCTTATTGAATGGCGGGGCAGGCTCGAGGGGCTAGATGGCCTACTCCTGCTCCTATTTATTATGTTCTTATGTTCTTATGTCCTGGGGACCAAGATTCGAATCCCACCAGGGCAAAGTGAAGAATTTGAATTCAATTAAAAAATTATATCTGGAGGTATGTATCTACTGATGACCATGAAACCATTGTCGATTGCAGGAAAAAAAACATCTGGTTCACTAATGCCCTTTAGAGAAAGAACTCGAACGTTGGTATCTTGTCTGGCCTACATGTAAATCCAGAGCCACTGCAATGTGGTTGACTCTCAACTGTCCTGCGGCAACTAGGGATGGGCAATAAATGGTGGCCAGCTAGCAATGCCCATGTCCCACGAATCAATAAAAGTAAAAGATTAGAACCTTGTCATTGGTGCCCGTATCTGTTGAATTAAGAGATAGAGAATCGCTATTGGCTACATGAGGGACTTGCAATGCATTGGGCAGTGTCCCCACCTGTGAGCCAGAATCTATGGGTACAAGTCTCACTCCAGGCCAAGGGATGTACATTCAGAGCGCGGCCAAGCAGACGCAGCAACAACACGTAAATCTTTGCAACATACACCAGCTGCAGCAAGTAAGAGAATGAATGAATGATTTCTTGTCAGCCAAACGATGGGAAGAAATTGGAGTTAGAACCAACACTATGCATAGCTCCAGGCCGTATGTTGAAGTGCACTTTGCCACAGCAAGACCCGACTGTGTGTGTGCCTGGTTTGGCCAGTTGACTGGATGGACCATATGGGGAATATTGGTCTCAATCGCACCTTCTCCAATCCCCGTTCCGCCTGGGTTGGATCCTGGACCTGCCTCTGGTGATTTGGTTTGGAGCTGCCTTGGGGGACTTCACTAGTGAAGAATAACATTTACAAAGCATCAACCCTTGCGTTGATCTCCACCCACTCGTTCAATCCATATCCATTCCAAACGGTTCCGCCAGCCACCGCCAGCGCCCCCTAGTGTATTGATATACTGGGAATGGACTTGTGATTTCGGAAATCCCCATCTCAGTGAGAAATGCCGATTGTCCCAACACTGTGCCCCGATTTAATATTACTGACAATATAATTGGGGACTCTCAGGGACAGAGAGTATCACAGAGTTTTCACAGATTATACCACACACATTTCATTCGTGGGTCAGTGTTAGGCAATGCTCTCATAGGGCTCCTCCCGCCGTCGGTGTTGATCCCAGACACTTCCACCAATCATGCTTGACTTTAACGTTAAACACAGAGACCTTCATGTTCTTTGCCCATCTCAACAGGTGAGAAGCTGTCAGCATCTCACAATGTTGCCATCTCACAGTGTTTATCGTGTTGAACACGCACACATAGCCCCAGCTATTTCATTTCCTCCTGCCATATTTGCACGTGTTACTGAATGTGTTCTTTGTCCTGTTTTTCTGACATGAACAGCCCATTGTTCTCACTGAAGGAACATTCTCTGACAAACAGCACTTCCTCCTCATTTTTTTTTAAGTTGACAGAATAGCCAGAAGTTCCCCGATCTGCTGAATGAACACATATTATATTTCAATTCATGCCTTAGATTCTCTGATCATTCAGCTTTGCCCGTTTCCCAACGTCAATAATCACCTCCCATCATTACCCCAATACCAACAGGAGGGAGACATCCTGTGAAAGTTTTCTGTGTGGAAGTTGAATGTTTTCCCCTGCTCCAGTTTCATCCCACCTGGCTATTGGCCACAGTAAATTGCCCCTTAATGTCACGAAAGAAATGCAGGTCAGGTGGATTGGCCATGCTAAATTGTCCCTTTGTGTCCAAAGAGGTGTACAAAAGGTAGTTTAGCCATGGTGAATTGACCCTAGTGTCAGGGGGATCAGCAGGATAAATGAGTGGGGTTATGGGAATAGGGCCTCGGTGGGATTGTGGTTGGTACAGACTCGATGGGCGGAGTTGTTTCCTCCTGTACTGTCGGGATTCTATGATTTCTATGATTCCAAGTTGTCCCTTAGTGTCCAAAAATGTGCCGTGGGTGGATTGGCCATGCAGAATTGCCCCCCAGTACAAGAGATGTTGGCTGGCCAACATTTATTGCACACCCCGAGTTGCCCTGGAGGGGAGTTGAGAGTCAGCCACATTGCTGTAGGCCAGACCAGATAAGGACAGCAGATTTCCTTTCACAAAGGGCATTAGTGAACCAGATTGGATTTTCCAAGAATTAACATTGGTTTTATGGTCATCAGTAGATTCTTAACTCCAGATTTTTACTGAATTCAAATTCCACCATCTGCAGGGTTAGGATTCAAACCTCGGCCCCCAGAACATTAGCTGAGTTTCTGGATTCGTAGTCCAGCAATAATACCACTAGGCCATCACCTCCCCATGTACAGGATAGGTGGATTAGCCATGGTGAACGGTCCATTAGCATCCAAAGATGGATACGTTAGCTTAATTAGCCTTCCCAAATTACTCTTAATGCCCAATGATGTGCAGGTTAGGGGGATTGGCCATTCTAAATTATCCCTTAGTCTCCAAAGATGTGTAGGTTGGGTGGATTGGCCATGCTAAATTGCCCCTTAGCGTCCAAAGATGTGCAGGTTGGGTGGATTGGCCATGCTAAATTGCCCCTCAGTGTCCAAAGATGTGTAGGTTAGGTGGATTGGCCATGCTAAATTGCCCCTTAGTCTCCAAAGATGTGTAGGTTGGGTGGATTGGCCATGCTAAATTGCCCCTTAGCGTCCAAAGATGTGCCGGTTGGGTGGATTGGTCATGCTAAATTGCCCCTCAGTGTCCAAAGATGTGTAGGTTAGGTGGATTGGCCATGCTAAATTGTGCCTAAGTGCCCAAAGGTGTGTAGGTTAGGTGGATTGGCCATGGTAAATGTTCGGGTTTACTGCAATAGGGTGGAGAGGTGGGCCTGGTAGATGCTCTTTTGCAGTATCAGTGCCGACTCTCTCTGCACTGTAGGGATTCTATGATACCGCGATATTTCTAAGATTCCAGTTATTTTTTTTATAAACTGAAAATTCAGGCCATAACCTATCCAGTTCCATTAGGATTTTATATGTTTCCCTGAGATCCCCTCTCATTCTTCTAAATTCCAGCGAGTACAAGCCCAGTTCATCCAGTCTCCCTTCATATGCCGGTCCTGCCATTCCAGTAATCAGTCCAGTGAACCTTCGCTTGATTCCCTCGATAGCAAGAATGTCCTTCCTCAGAGTAGGAGACGAAAACTGCACGCAATACTCAAGGTATGGCCTCAACAAGGCCCTGTAGAACTGCACCTAGTCATCCTTACTCCGATACTCAAATCCTCTTGCTATGAAGACCAGTATGCCATTAGATTTCCTCACTGCCTGATTTACCTGAATTCCAATCTACAGCGACTGTTCCACCATGACACCCTGAAATCATCATAGAACCCCTACAGTGCAGAAGGAGGCCATTCGGCCCATCGAGTCTGCACCGACCACAATCCCACCCAGGCCCCACCCCCACATATTTTTACCCACTAATCCCTCCAACCTACGCATCCCAGGACTCTAAGGGGCAATTTTTTTTAACCTGGCCAATCAACCTAACCCGCACATCTTTGGAGTGTGGGAGGAAACCGGAGCACCCGCAGGAAACCCACGCAGACACGAGGAGAATGTGCAAACTCCACACAGACAGTGACCCGAGCCGGGAATCGAACCCGGGACCCTGGAGCTGTGAAGCAGCAGTGCTAACCACTGTGCTACCGTGCCGCCACGTGCCGTGACCACCTGGTCACGTTCCACTTCCCCGTTACCGAAACTGCCACCGTTCAGATAATAATCTTCCTTCCTGTTTTTGCCACTTCACATTTACCCAGATTGTTTTCCATTTGCCAATGTTGTGGTGTTAGTCTTTGTAAAACGATTTAAAATACGTTTAAAATGCTAAATGTTGTAAAATTGTCTGGTCATGTTTTTTTTAAATGGTGTTTTTTGGCGATGGTTAGAGAGTTAAAAGAGATACAGGTTCAAATGCAGGTACACGGGGAGGATAGAGTGAAACATTATGTCGCTAGCCTAGGCAGTAATGCTGCCAAGACGACAGGGTGCTTTTGAATTTTAACCAATCAATTTAAAATAGGCATTTGAATAGCAGCAGACTCTCCGATTTGAATTTGATGTTTTGATAACCTGTAAACCAAACCTATTGTGTGAATTTTGGTTTGTCATCAGGTGTATAAAACCAACTGCCAGCTCCAGAGAACAGCCAGAAGACCACCTGCCAACAACTGGCACAGATCACAACTTGAGAGAGAGACACACACACAGACAGCAACTGTCTCTGTCAGTGTGGCAGCCACATTTATGTCTTAAAAGAAAGCCTCATCTCAATCGTAAAGGTACCAACAGAAGAACAGAAGAAATTCAGCACAGGAAGCAGGAAGCCTCAGAGGACAAACCTGAATGCGTTTTCAGTGTGACTAAAAAATCGATTTTTTATTTAATTAGTGTGAATTGTAATAATGTAAACAGCATTCCATTAGGATGTTTTATTTGGTTTGTTAATAGTTTAGATAACCTGTTCACTGTTGTTAGGTAAAATAAAGTGTTGCTTGTTGCTTTACAAAGAGAGCCTCAGATAGTAATTCTGATTTGACTGCTCATAGTTGGTGAAGTGCAGATAATCCCCCTTCTCACAAACTCTTTAACACAATATGAAGGGAGGTCCTTGTCTTTGAGTGAACAAAGAACAAAGAACAGTACAGCACAGGAAACAGGCCCTTCGGCCCTCCAAGCCTGTGCCGCTCCTTGGTCCAACTAGACCAATCGTTTGTATCCCTCCATTCCCAGGCTGCTCATGTGACTATCCAGGTAAGTCTTAAACGATGTCAGCGTGCCTGCCTCCACCACCCTACTTGGCAGCGCATTCCAGGCCCCCCACCACCCTCTGTGTAAAAAACGTCCCTCTGATGTCTGAGTTATACTTCGCCCCTCTCAGCTTGAGCCCGTGACCCCTCGTGATCGTCACCTCCGACCTGGGAAAAAGCTTCCCACTGTTCACCCTATTTATACCCTTCATAATCTTGTATACCTCTATTAGATCTCCCCTCATTCTCCGTCTTTCCAAGGAGAACAACCCCAGTCTACCCAATCTCTCCTCATAGCTAAGACCCTCCATACCAGGCAACATCCTGGTAAACCTTCTCTGCACTCTCTTCAATGCCTCCACGTCCTTCTGGTAGTGTGGCGACCAGAACTGGACGCAGTACTCCAAATGTGGCCTAACCAGCGTTCTATACAGCTGCAACATCAGACTCCAGCTTTTATACTCTAAAGTTGAGTGTTGGTTCTCAGAGAGAAGATCAATCTCCCCTTCGTTACACCAAATATTTGCCCAATCAGCCAACCTTTCCAAGTCACCGTGCAGCCTCTTAGCATCCTCCTCACAGCACACACTGCCACGCAGCTTAGTGTCGTCTGCAAAACCCTCATTTGCACCAAAGACGATTATTCTCTGAAGGGAACACTAGTCTCGGGCATGTATTTCATTGAGATCAGTTAACTCTCTCAGCACAGTTATCATCCTTGTGATCCTTACACATCCAGCGTTAATGCCTCCAGCAGTCCGAGAGATAGATCGGAGTGCCAAAATCAACAGTTGGACTCATCAAATATTTCTCTAATTGTGCCACAACGTTGGCACGCTTCGCTCTCCAATCCCCTTCAGAGAATATGGGGGCGGACTGGTTCCTATTTGATATAATAGCAGTTACCTCAAGAGGAGGTAGTCTTTAGTCAATTTGCTGCTGTCACCCTGCCTGGCTGGTAATCAGCAGACCTCTGTCCAAACGTTGGCTTTGAACACGGTGCCCAGACATCTCAGGTACAGTTAAATCATGCCAATGGGTTGAATGTGTGCCGAGTTCCCTGTGGGTTTCCGGAGTAGAGTTATTGCATCAAGGACGTGGCCCTGTTTCCATCTTTGAAACTCATTCTCGGGATATTAGGCAGGGTTTTAATTGGACAGGATGCGCTGCCAATCAGGGGTTGTTCTTGAGGCGAAAAGAGGTCTTCATGAGCCATTGTACCCCCCCCCCCCTGCAGCGTTTGTCCACCATGAACGAAGGCGGCTCAGTGACACAATGTGTGCCTTACGGACCTGTCCCAGGTTCGGTTCCGGCACTGAGTGACTGCCTGTGGGGAGACTGAATGCTCTCCCCTGCTGCAGGTTCCTTCCACAGCTGGTTTGGCCACACTAAATTGCCCCTTAATGTCAGAAAGAAGTGCGGTTTGGCAGACTGGCCATAATAAACTGTCGCTAAGTGTACAGAGATGGAAGGTTTAGGAGGATTACAATGCTAAACTGTCGCTTAGTGTCCAGAGATGGACAGGTTAAGAGGATTTACCATGCCAACTGTCCCTTCGAGTCCAGAGATGGACAGGTTAAGAGGATTTACCATGCCAACTGTCCCTTCGAGTCCAGAGATGGACAGACTATGTGGATTGGCCATTCTAAGCTGCCGCTTAGTGTCCAAAGACGTCAGGGCGGCACGGTAGCACAGTGGTTAGCACTGCTGTTTCACAGCTCCAGGGTCCCGGGTTCGATTCCCGGCTCGGGTCACTGTCTGTGTGGAGTTTGCACATTCTCCTCCAGTCTACGTGGGTTTCCTCCGGGTGCTCCGGTTTCCTCCCACAGTCCAAAGATGTGCGGGTTAGGTTGATTGGCCATGCTAAAATTGCCCTTAGTGTCCTGAGATGCATAGGTTGGAGGGATTAGTGGGTAAATATGTAGGAATATGGGGGTAGGGCCTGGGTGGGATTGTGGTCGGTGCGGACTCGATGGGCCGAATGGCCTCTTTCTGTACTGTAGGGTTTCTATGATGTGCAGGCTAGGTGAATCGACCATGCCAAATTTCCCCTTCATGTCCAAAGATGTGCAGGTTGGGTGGATTGGCCATGCTAAATTGTCCCTTGGTGTCCAAAGATGTGCAGGTTGGGTGGATTGGCCATACTGATTTGTCCCTTAGTGACCAAAGATCTGTAGGATAGATGAATTGCCATGATAAATAGTCCCTTGGTGTCCAAAGATATGCGGGTTAGGTGGATTGGCTATGCTGATCTTTCCGTTAGTGTACAAAGTTGTGCAAGTCAAGTGGACTGGCCGTGCCAAATTGTTCCGTATGACCAAAGATATGTAGGTTGGGTGAATTGGCCATGGTAAATTGTACCTTAGTGTCCAAAGATGTGCAGGTTAGGTGAACTGCCCATGCTAAGTTGTGCCTTAGTGTCCTGTGATGTGCAGGTTAGGTGGATTTGCCTTGCTAAATGTGCAGCGTTACTGCGATAGGTCGGTGGGGACAGCGTGAGTGCGATGCTCTTTCGGAGTATCGGTGCGGACTCTCTGCACAGTCGGGATTCTGTGAATCTGCCAGACTCTGTAAAACCAGTTCTATTGCATTAAATTGAAATTTCAGCATCTGCCATTGTTGGATTTGAACCCGAGTCCCTCATGGGTCTGGTGCATTACTTGTCCAGTGACAACATCACTCGGCCACCGCTGCCACACTTCCCGTACATTAAATCATCTGATCCTTTATAAACAGTTCAGCTGCACCAAACCTAATTCTCCTTGAAGGGAACATCAGCCTCGTGTACGTTCAGATCATCTTTCCAGCACAGCTATCATCTATGTGACCCTTACACACTGCAGCTGCCCCAGCGTTAGTCCCTCCAGCAGTCAAAGAGGCAGAACGGAGTGCCAAATTCAATATGTGGACCAATCAAATATTTCTGCAACTGTGGCACCACCTTTGGCACGCTTTGCTGTCCGATCTCCCTCAGAGAATATGGGGACTCCTGTTTGATATTGAAGCTGTTACTTCAAGAGGAGGTGATCTTTAATCATGTTGCTGCTGTCACCCTGCCTGGCTGATAATCAGCGCTGTCCAAACGTTGGCTCGGTATGCAGTGTGCAGAGATCTCAGGTACAGTTAAAGCATGCCCGTGGATTGAATGTGTGGCGGGTTCCCTGTGGGTTCCCGGTGGAGAGTTACTGCGTCAAGGGGCGTGGAACTGTTCCAAACTTCAATGCTCATTCTTGGGATACGAGGCAGGGTTTCTACTGGTCAGAACGTGCTGCCACTCAGGAGTTGTTCTTGAGAAGAAATTGGTTCATCATGAGCCACTGAGGCCCCCGTGCAGATTTTGTCCAGCCTGAATAAGGGGCCCTACGTGACACAGTGGTTAGCACAGCTGCCTCACACAGAGGCAGGGACCCGGGTTCGATTCCGGCATTAGGTGACTGTGTGTGTGGAGATTGAATGCTAGCCCCTGCTCCAGTTTACTCCGTAAGGAGTCTAACAACACCAGGTTAAAGTCCAACAGGTTTATTTGGTAGCAAACGCCACTAGCTTTCGGAGCGCTGCTCCTTCCTCAGAAGGAGTGGAAATCTGCTCTCAAACAGGGCACAGAGACACAAAATCAAGTTACAGAATACTGATTAGAATGCGAATTTCTACAGCCAACCAGGTCTTAAAGATACAGACAATGTGAGTGGAGGGAGCACCAAGCACAGGTCAAAGAGATGTGTATTGTCTCCAGGCAGGACAGCCAGTGAGATTCTGCAAGTCCAGCAGGCAAGCTGTGGGGGTTACTGATAGTGTGACATAAACCCAAGATCCCGGTTCAGGCCAGTTTTGGGCGGCACGGTAGCGCAGTGGTTAGCACTGCTGCTTCACAGCTCCAGGGTCCCGGGTTCGATTCCCGGCTTGGGTCACTGCCTGTGTGGAGTTTGCACGTTCACCTCGTGTTTGCGTGGGTTTCCTCCGGGTGCTCCGGTTTCCTCCCACAGTCCAAAGATGTGCGGGTTAGGTCGATTGGCCAGGTTAAAAATTGCCCCTTAGAATCCTAAAATGCGTAGGTTAGAGGGATTAGCGGGTAGATATGTGGGGGTAGGGCCTGGGTGGGATTGTGGTCGGTGCAGACTCGATGGGCCGAATGGCCTCCTTCTGCACTGGAGGGATTCTATTCTATGATACTCCCACAGGGATATGAGCCAGTGTAAATCACACCTTACTGTCATAAATGGAATGCAGGTGAGGTAGATTGGCCATGCCAAATTGCACCTGAGTCTCCAAATATGTACACTGCCCATTGGAGCTCAAGTTGGATCCTCAAGGAGGATCTTTGAGAGGGTGCAGAGGAGCTTGAGCAGAAGGCTTCACGGGATGGGGGACTTTAGCTACAACGTTCGGTGTGGAGGAGCCGGAGTTATTATTCTTGAAGCATAGGAGACTGAGGGGTGATTAGATAGATTGATACAGATAATGACAGATAAGGTAAAAGCTGTTCTCATTACTAAGGATTGAAAGGACTGACGTATTATTTTAGGCTGGGGTTGTCAGAGGAGGGGGAAGGTTCGTGGAAGATCAGTGTTGTTTTTTTTTGCAAATGCGTTGCTAGTTGTAAGGACCTTGAACTGTCTGTGTTGTAGGTAAGAAAACCTCTGACACTATTAGTAGGTCAAAATGCAGTGTTTATTTTCACAATTGTGGGAGAAGTGAAGTTCCTAACAGTGGACCCCCAGCCTTCTCATCGAACACAAGTAAGAACAGAGTTTATATATGTCCCGGGCCCCGCCCTCATTACATTGCAATTCTCTAAGATGTCTGTCATTGTTCATGGTGAGATTCTTGTTGTATTAGCAGTATCTTCCTCTGCGTAGTTTGTTCGATCTCCAAGGCCACGATTGTTCGTCATTTATATCCTTGAAACAACATCACAGGTTTTGCACAAACAAGTTAACTAATCTACATGCAGGTTTGTATAATACTTTATATCAGGATAAGATGAATAACGTATGATGAATATATATATATATGAATCTATGGTGATTCAAAGACAGAAGGCATACATGCCAACTCCATCGTGTTAAACAAAGGTACATAAAAATGGAGACTGTTTAGCTTATTTCGAGCTGGGTCAATCGCATTTCTTGATAACAAATGGAGACAGAGGAATAGCTGTTCCTTTTATCTGGCACAGACATGAAAAACACCGAACTCTGACAAAAACATGGACTCTGCAGTGTTCTAAACAAAATCACAGAGTTCGGGTCTTACTGCTTAAGTGTGACAAGGATCATTAACCCATTCCCGACTGCAGTCTGACCAGAGAAAGATCAATGATTTCACCGTGGACATGGCTGCCCTTGTTGGTCCTTAGACAGTGGAGAACGTTCTCTTCAATTGTGTAACTCTGTCCCAGTGGCACTGCAGGGCTCCCTCGGTCCCATCCATAAGACAGCGGGGCACTTTCTGAGCGTTTGCCTAGAATAGCATAGTAACCAGGACCTATAACATGCCTGAGAGTGCAGTTTTCCCTCAGCGCTGATTTTCTCTCTCTCACACACACACACACACACGCACAAACACACACACATACACAAGCACACACAGACATACACAAACACACACAGACACACACACACAGACACACACACACAGACACAAACACACACACATACACAAGCACACACAGACATACACAAACACACACAGACACACACACACAGACACACACACACAGACACAAACACACACACATACACAAGCACACACAGACATACACAAACACACACAGACACACACACACACACAAGGACATACACAGACACACGCATACAGATGCAAACAGAAAAACACACATGGACACACACACCGCCACACTCAATTTCTCACACACACATGCACTCTCTCCCTCGATCACTCACACACAAACACAATGATGCTCTCGCACACACGCTCACACACACACGCTCACACACACCCTCTCTCTGACACACACACGCTCTCAATCTCTCTCTCTCTCACGCACGCACACGCACACACACAAGCACACACACGGACACACACACACATGCAGACACAGACTACTAACATACACAGACAGACACACACACACGCACACACAGAAACACACGGACACACACGCAAATACATACACGCAGCAACACGCACACACACGCAGGAACACACACACACACACACACGGCCACACACAC